>NW_027332586.1:0-84841 GCF_002575655.3 Aegilops tauschii subsp. strangulata
AGTAAGAAAGGATTGAAAAATGATGATGTGGCTTTGAATGGTGCATTTTGAACACACAAAAAGTCAGGAGTTCAAATAAGTTTTAAAAAATGAAATCCCTGTGTAACAGACGAGTTTCCGAATGAAATCCTGATACTTTGAAAGAGATTGTCCGTTTTGTACACGAAGTGCATCCAGTTTTTGCCGTAACCCTCTCAACTTTCTTGCACATGCTATGTGGATGAAATGATGATATCATGCCAACTTTCAAACTTTTCAGAGTTCATTTGAAATGCTTTTCAATTTTAGGGTCCTATAGCTCAAAATAATTAGTAAATGCATGAAAAATAACAAATGAAGTAAGAAAGGATTGAAAAATGATGATGTGGCTTTGAATGGTGCATTTTGAAGACACAAAAAGTCAGGAGTTCCAATAAGTTTTAAAAAATGAAATCCCTTTGTAACAGACGAGTTTCCGGATGAAATCCTGATACTTTGAAAGAGATTGTCCGGTTTGTACACGAAGTGCATCCAGTTTTTGCCGTAACCCACTCAACTTTCTCGCACATGCTATGTGGATGAAATGATGATATCATGCCAGCTTTCAACCTTTTCAGAGTTCATTTGAAATGCTTTTCAATTTTAGGGTCTTACAGCTCAAAATAATTAGTAAATGCAAGAAAAATAACAAATGAAGTAAGAAAGGATTGAAAAATGATGATGTGGCTTTGAATGGTGCATTTTGAACACACAAAAAGTCAGGAGTTCAAATAAGTTTTAAAAAATGAAATCCCTGTGTAACAGACGAGTTTCCGGATTAAATCCTGATACTTTGAAAGAGATTGTCCGTTTTGTACACGAAGTGCATCCAGTTTTTGCCGTAACCCTCTCAGCTTTCTTGCACATGCTATGTGGATGAAATGATGATATCATGCCAACTTTCAAACTTTTCAGAGTTCATTTGAAATGCTTTTCAATTTTAGGGTCTTATAGCTCAAAATAATTAGTAAATGCATGAAAAATAACAAATGAAGTAAGAAAGGATTGAAAAATGATGATGTGGCCCTGAATGGTGCATTTTGAAGAAACAAAAAGTCAGGAGTTCAAATAAGTTTTAAAAAATGAAATCCCTTTGTAACACACGAGTTTCCGGATGAAATCCTGATACTTTGAAAGAGATTGTCCGTTTTGTACACGAAGTGCATCCAGTTTTTGCCGTAACCCTCTCAACTTTCTCGCACATGCTATGTGGATGAAATGATGATATCATGCCAGCTTTCAACCTTTTCAGAGTTCATTTGAAATGCTTTTCAATTTTAGGGTTTATAGCTCAAAATAATTAGTAAATGCATGAAAAATAACAAATGAAGTAAGAAAGGATTGAAAAATGATGATGTGGCTTTGAATGGGTCATTTTGAACACACAAAAAGTCAGGAGTTCAAATAAGTTTTAAAAAATGAAATCCCTTTGTAACAGACGAGTTTCCGGATGAAATCCTGATACTTTGAAAGAGATTGTCCGTTTTGTACACGAAGTGCATCCAGTTTTTGCCGTAACCCTCTCAACTTTCTTGCACATGCTATGTGGATGAAATGATGATATCATGCCAACTTTCAACCTTTTCAGAGTTCATTTGAAATGCTTTTCAATTTTAGGGTCTTATAGCTCAAAATAATTAGTAAATGCATGAAAAATAACAAATGAAGTAAGAAAGGATAGAAAAATGATGATGTGGCTTTGAATGGTGCATTTTGAAGACACAAAAAGTCAGGAGTTCAAATAAGTTTTAAAAAATGAAATCCCTTTGTAACAGACGAGTTTCCGGATGAAATCCTGATACTTTGAAAGAGATTGTCCGTTTTGTACACGAAGTGCATCTAGTTTTTGCCGTAACCCTCTCAACTTTCTCGCACATGCTATGTGGATGAAATGATGATATCATGCCAACTTTCAACCTTTTCAGAGTTCATTTGAAATGCTTTTCAATTTTAGGGTCTTATAGCTCAAAATAATTAGTAAATGCATGAAAAATAACAAATGAAGTAAGAAAGGATTGAAAAATGATGATGTGGCTTTGAATGGTGCATTTTGAACACACAAAAAGTCAGGAGTTCAAATAAGTTTAAAAAATGAAATCCCTTTGTAACAGACGAGTTTCCGGATGAAATCCTGATACTTTGAAAGAGATTGTCCGGTTTGTACACGAAGTGCATCCAGTTTTTGCCGTAACCCTCTCAACTTTCTCGCACATGCTATGTGGATGAAATGATGATATCATGCCAACTTTCAACCTTTTCAGAGTTCATTTGAAATGCTTTCCAATTTTAGGGTTTATAGCTCAAAATAATTAGTAAATGCATGAAAAATAACAAATGAAGTAAGAAAGGATTGAAAAATGATGATGTGGCTCTGAATGGTGCATTTTGAAGACACAAAAAGTCAAGAGTTCAAATAAGTTTTAAAAAATGAAATCCCTTTGTAACAGACGAGTTTCCGGATGAAATCCTGATACTTTGAAAGAGATTGTCCGTTTTGTACACGAAGTGCATCCAGTTTTTGCCGTAACCCGCTCAACTTTCTCGCACGTGCTATGTGGATGAAATGATGATATCATGCAAACTTTCAACCTTTTCAGAGTTCATTTGAAATGCTTTTCAATTTTAGGGTCTTATAGGTCAAAATAATTAGTAAATGCATGAAAAATAAATAATGAAGTAAGAAAGGATTGAAAAATGATGATGTGGCTTTGAATGGTGCATTTTGAAGACACAAAAAGTCAGGAGTTCAAATAAGTTTTAAAAAATGAAATCCCTTTGTAACAGACGAGTTTCCGGATGAAATCCTGATACTTTGAAAGAGATTGTCCGTTTTGTACACGAAGTGCATCCAGTTTTTGCCTTAACCCTCTCAACTTTCTCGCACATGCTATGTGGATGAAATGATGATATCATGCCAACTTTCAACCTTTTCAGAGTTCATTTGAAATGCTTTTCAATTTTAGGGTCTTATAGCTCAAAATAATTAGTAAATGCATGAAAAATAACAAATGAAGTAAGAAAGGATTGAAAAATGATGATGTGGCTTTGAATGGTGCATTTTGAAGACACAAAAAGTCAGGAGTTCAAATAAGTTTTAAAAAATGAAATCCCTTTGTAACAGACGAGTTTCCGGATGAAATCCTGATACTTTGAAAGAGATTGTCCGTTTTGTACACGAAGTGCATCCAGTTTTTGCCGTAACCCTCTCAACTTTCTTGCACATGCTATGTGGATGAAATGATGATATCATGCCAACTTTCAAACTTTTCAGAGTTCATTTGAAATGCTTTTCAATTTTAGGGTCCTATAGCTCAAAATAATTAGTTAATGCATGAAATATAACAAATGAAGTAAGAAAGGATTGAAAAATGATGATGTGGCTTTGAATGGTGCATTTTGAAGACACAAAAATTCAGGAGTTCAAATAAGTTTTATAAAATGAAATCCCTGTGTAACAGACGAGTTACCGGATGAAATCCTGATACTTTGAAAGAGATTGTCCGTTTTGTACACGAAGTGCATCCAGTTTTTGCCGTAACCCTCTCAACTTTCTTGCACATGCTATGTGGATGAAATGATGATATCATGCCAGCTTGCAACCTTTTCAGAGTTCATTTGAAATGCTTGTCAATTTTAGGGTCTTATAGCTCAAAATAATTAGTAAATGCATGACAAATAACAAATGAAGTAGGAAAGGATTGAAAAATGATGATGTGGCTTTCAATGGTGCATTTTGAACACACAAAAAGTCAGGAGTTCAAATAAGTTTTAAAAAATGAAATCCCTTTGTAACAGACGAGTTTCCGGATGAAATCCTGATACTTTGAAATAGATTGTCCGTTTTGTACACGAAGTGCATCCAGTTTTTGCCGTAACCCTCTCAACTTTCTCGCACATGCTATGTGGATGAAATGATGATATCATGCCAACTTTCAACCTTTTCAGAGTTCATTTGAAATGCTTTTCAATTTTAGGGTCTTATAGCTCAAAATAATTAGTAAATGCATGAAAAATAACAAATGAAGTAAGAAAGGATTGAAAAATGATGATGTGGCTTTGAATGGTGCATTTTGAACACACAAAAAGTCAGGAGTTCAAATAAGTTTTAAAAAATGAAATCCCTATGTAACAGACGAGTTTCCGGATGAAATCCTGATACTTTGAAAGAGATTGTCCGTTTTGTACACGAAGTGCATCCAGTTTTTGCCGTAACCCTCTCAACTTTCTTGCACATGCTATGTGGATGAAATGATGATATCATGCCAGCTTGCAACCTTTTCAGAGTTCATTTGAAATGCTTGTCAATTTTAGGGTCTTATAGCTCAAAATAATTAGTAAATGCATGAAAAATAACAAATGAAGTAAGAAAGGATTGAAAAATGATGATGTGGCTTTAAATGGTGCATTTTGAAGACACAAAAAGTCAGGAGTTCAAATAAGTTTTAAAAAATGAAATCCCTTTGTAACAGACGAGTTTCCGGATGAAATCCTGATACTTTGAAAGAGATTGTCCGGTTTGTACACGAAGTGCATCCAGTTTTTGCCGTAACCCTCTCAACTTTCTCACACATGCTATGTGGATGAAATGATGATATCATGCCAACTTTCAACCTTTTCAGAGTTCATTTGAAATGCTTTTCAATTTTAGGGTCTTACAGCTCAAAATAATTAGTAAATGCATGAAAAATAACAAATGAAGTAAGAAAGTATTGAAAAATGATGATGTGGCTTTGAATGGTGCATTTTGAACACACAAAAAGTCAGGAGTTCAAATAAGTTTTAAAAAATGAAATCCCTGTGTAACAGACGAGTTTCCGGATGAAATCCTGATACTTTGAAAGAGATTGTCCGTTTTGTACACGAAGTGCATCCAGTTTTTGCCGTAACCCTCTCAGCTTTCTTGCACATGCTATGTGGATGAAATGATGATATCATGCCAACTTTCAAACTTTTCAGAGTTCATTTGAAATGCTTTTCAATTTTAGGGTCTTATAGCTCAAAATAATTAGTAAATGCATGAAAAATAACAAATGAAGTAAGAAAGGATTGAAAAATGATGATGTGGCTCTGAATGGTGCATTTTGAAGACACAAAAAGTCAGGAGTTCAAATAAGTTTTAAAAAATGAAATCCCTTTGTAACAGACGAGTTTCCGGATGAAATCCTGATACTTTGAAAGAGATTGTCCGTTTTGTACACGAAGTGCATCCAGTTTTTGCCGTAACCCTCTCAACTTTCTCGCACATGCTATGTGGATGAAATGATGATATCATGCCAGCTTTCAACCTTTTCAGAGTTCATTTCAAATGCTTTTCAATTTTAGGGTCTTACAGCTCAAAATAATTAGTAAATGCATGAAAAATAACAAATGAAGTAAGAAAGGATTGAAAAATGATGATGTGGCTTTGAATGGTGCATTTTGAACACACAAAAAGTCAGGAGTTCAAATAAGTTTTAAAAGATGAAATCCCTGTGTAACAGACGAGTTTCCGAATGAAATCCTGATACTTTGAAAGAGATTGTCCGTTTTGTACACGAAGTGCATCCAGTTTTTGCCGTAACCCTCTCAACTTTCTTGCACATGCTATGTGGATGAAATGATGATATCATGCCAACTTTCAAACTTTTCAGAGTTCATTTGAAATGCTTTTCAATTTTAGGGTCCTATAGCTCAAAATAATTAGTAAATGCATGAAAAATAACAAATGAAGTAAGAAAGGATTGAAAAATGATGATGTGGCTTTGAATGGTGCATTTTGAAGACACAAAAAGTCAGGAGTTCCAATAAGTTTTAAAAAATGAAATCCCTTTGTAACAGACGAGTTTCCGGATGAAATCCTGATACTTTGAAAGAGATTGTCCGGTTTGTACACGAAGTGCATCCAGTTTTTGCCGTAACCCACTCAACTTTCTCGCACATGCTATGTGGATGAAATGATGATATCATGCCAGCTTTCAACCTTTTCAGAGTTCATTTGAAATGCTTTTCAATTTTAGGGTCTTACAGCTCAAAATAATTAGTAAATGCAAGAAAAATAACAAATGAAGTAAGAAAGGATTGAAAAATGATGATGTGGCTTTGAATGGTGCATTTTGAACACACAAAAAGTCAGGAGTTCAAATAAGTTTTAAAAAATGAAATCCCTGTGTAACAGACGAGTTTCCGGATGAAATCCTGATACTTTGAAAGAGATTGTCCGTTTTGTACACGAAGTGCATCCAGTTTTTGCCGTAACCCTCTCAGCTTTCTTGCACATGCTATGTGGATGAAATGATGATATCATGCCAACTTTCAAACTTTTCAGAGTTCATTTGAAATGCTTTTCAATTTTAGGGTCTTATAGCTCAAAATAATTAGTAAATGCATGAAAAATAACAAATGAAGTAAGAAAGGATAGAAAAATGATGATGTGGCTTTGAATGGTGCATTTTGAAGACACAAAAAGTCAGGAGTTCAAATAAGTTTAAAAAAATGAAATCCCTTTGTAACAGACGAGTTTCCGGATGAAATCCTGATACTTTGAAAGAGATTGTCCGTTTTGTACACGAAGTGCATCCAGTTTTTGCCGTAACCCTCTCAACTTTCTCGCACATGCTATGTGGATGAAATGATGATATCATGCCAACTTTCAACCTTTTCAGAGTTCATTTGAAATGCTTTTCAATTTTAGGGTCTTATAGCTCAAAATAATTAGTAAATGCAAGAAAAATAACAAATGAAGTAAGAAAGGATTGAAAAATGATGATGTGGCTTTGAATGGTGCATTTTGAACACACAAAAAGTCAGGAGTTCAAATAAGTTTTAAAAAATGAAATCCCTGTGTAACAGACGAGTTTCCGGATGAAATCCTGATACTTTGAAAGAGATTGTCCGTTTTGTACAAGAAGTGCATCCAGTTTTTGCCGTAACCCTCTCAACTTTCTCGCACATGCTATGTGGATGAAATGATGATATCATGCCAGCTTTCAACCTTTTCAGAGTTCATTTGAAATGCTTTTCAATTTTAGGGTTTATAGCTCAAAATAATTAGTAAATGCATGAAAAATAACAAATGAAGTAAGAAAGGATTGAAAAATGATGATGTGGCTTTGAATGGGTCATTTTGAACACACAAAAAGTCAGGAGTTCAAATAAGTTTTAAAAAATGAAATCCCTTTGTAACAGACGAGTTTCCGGATGAAATCCTGATACTTTGAAAGAGATTGTCCGTTTTGTACACGAAGTGCATCCAGTTTTTGCCGTAACCCTCTCAACTTTCTTGCACATGCTATGTGGATGAAATGATGATATCATGCCAACTTTCAACCTTTTCAGAGTTCATTTGAAATGCTTTTCAATTTTAGGGTCTTATAGCTCAAAATAATTAGTAAATGCATGAAAAATAACAAATGAAGTAAGAAAGGATAGAAAAATGATGATGTGGCTTTGAATGGTGCATTTTGAAGACACAAAAAGTCAGGAGTTCAAATAAGTTTAAAAAAATGAAATCCCTTTGTAACAGACGAGTTTCCGGATGAAATCCTGATACTTTGAAAGAGATTGTCCGTTTTGTACACGAAGTGCATCCAGTTTTTGCCGTAACCCTCTCAACTTTCTCGCACATGCTATGTGGATGAAATGATGATATCATGCCAACTTTCAACCTTTTCAGAGTTCATTTGAAATGCTTTTCAATTTTAGGGTCTTATAGCTCAAAATAATTAGTAAATGCATGAAAAATAACAAATGAAGTAAGAAAGGATTGAAAAATGATGATGTGGCTTTGAATGGTGCATTTTGAACACACAAAAAGTCAGGAGTTCAAATAAGTTTAAAAAATGAAATCCCTTTGTAACAGACGAGTTTCCGGATGAAATCCTGATACTTTGAAAGAGATTGTCCGGTTTGTACACGAAGTGCATCCAGTTTTTGCCGTAACCCTCTCAACTTTCTCGCACATGCTATGTGGATGAAATGATGATATCATGCCAACTTTCAACCTTTTCAGAGTTCATTTGAAATGCTTTTCAATTTTAGGGTTTATAGCTCAAAATAATTAGTAAATGCATGAAAAATAACAAATGAAGTAAGAAAGGATTGAAAAATGATGATGTGGCTCTGAATGGTGCATTTTGAAGACACAAAAAGTCAAGAGTTCAAATAAGTTTTAAAAAATGAAATCCTGATACTTTGAAAGAGATTGTCCGTTTTGTACACGAAGTGCATCCGGTTTTTGCCGTAACCCGCTCAACTTTCTCGCACGTGCTATGTGGATGAAATGATGATATCATGCAAACTTTCAACCTTTTCAGAGTTCATTTGAAATGCTTTTCAATTTTAGGGTCTTATAGCTCAAAATAATTAGTAAATGCATGAAAAATAAATAATGAAGTAAGAAAGGATTGAAAAATGATGATGTGGCTTTGAATGGTGCATTTTGAAGACACAAAAAGTCAGGAGTTCAAATAAGTTTTAAAAAATGAAATCCCTTTGTAACAGACGAGTTTCCGGATGAAATCCTGATACTTTGAAAGAGATTGTCCGTTTTGTACACGAAGTGCATCCAGTTTTTGCCGTAACCCTCTCAGCTTTCTTGCACATGCTATGTGGATGAAATGATGATATCATGCCAACTTTCAAACTTTTCAGAGTTCATTTGAAATGCTTTTCAATTTTAGGGTCTTATAGCTCAAAATAATTAGTAAATGCATGAAAAATAACAAATGAAGTAAGAAAGGATTGAAAAATGATGATGTGGCCCTGAATGGTGCATTTTGAAGAAACAAAAAGTCAGGAGTTCAAATAAGTTTTAAAAAATGAAATCCCTTTGTAACAGACGAGTTTCCGGATGAAATCCTGATACTTTGAAAGAGATTGTCCGTTTTGTACACGAAGTGCATCCAGTTTTTGCCGTAACCCTCTCAACTTTCTCGCACATGCTATGTGGATGAAATGATGATATCATGCCAGCTTTCAACCTTTTCAGAGTTCATTTGAAATGCTTTTCAATTTTAGGGTTTATAGCTCAAAATAATTAGTAAATGCATGAAAAATAACAAATGAAGTAAGAAAGGATTGAAAAATGATGATGTGGCTTTGAATGGGTCATTTTGAACACACAAAAAGTCAGGAGTTCAAATAAGTTTTAAAAAATGAAATCCCTTTGTAACAGACGAGTTTCCGGATGAAATCCTGATACTTTGAAAGAGATTGTCCGTTTTGTACACGAAGTGCATCCAGTTTTTGCCGTAACCCTCTCAACTTTCTTGCACATGCTATGTGGATGAAATGATGATATCATGCCAACTTTCAACCTTTTCAGAGTTCATTTGAAATGCTTTTCAATTTTAGGGTCTTATAGCTCAAAATAATTAGTAAATGCATGAAAAATAACAAATGAAGTAAGAAAGGATAGAAAAATGATGATGTGGCTTTGAATGGTGCATTTTGAAGACACAAAAAGTCAGGAGTTCAAATAAGTTTAAAAAAATGAAATCCCTTTGTAACAGACGAGTTTCCGGATGAAATCCTGATACTTTGAAAGAGATTGTCCGGTTTGTACACGAAGTGCATCCAGTTTTTGCCGTAACCCTCTCAACTTTCTCGCACATGCTATGTGGATGAAATGATGATATCATGCCAACTTTCAACCTTTTCAGAGTTCATTTGAAATGCTTTTCAATTTTAGGGTTTATAGCTCAAAATAATTAGTAAATGCATGAAAAATAACAAATGAAGTAAGAAAGGATTGAAAAATGATGATGTGGCTCTGAATGGTGCATTTTGAAGACACAAAAAGTCAAGAGTTCAAATAAGTTTTAAAAAATGAAATCCCTTTGTAACAGACGAGTTTCCGGATGAAATCCTGATACTTTGAAAGAGATTGTCCGTTTTGTACACGAAGTGCATCCGGTTTTTGCCGTAACCCGCTCAACTTTCTCGCACGTGCTATGTGGATGAAATGATGATATCATGCAAACTTTCAACCTTTTCAGAGTTCATTTGAAATGCTTTTCAATTTTAGGGTCTTATAGCTCAAAATAATTAGTAAATGCATGAAAAATAAATAATGAAGTAAGAAAGGATTGAAAAATGATGATGTGGCTTTGAATGGTGCATTTTGAAGACACAAAAAGTCAGGAGTTCAAATAAGTTTTAAAAAATGAAATCCCTTTGTAACAGACGAGTTTCCGGATGAAATCCTGATACTTTGAAAGAGATTGTCCGTTTTGTACACGAAGTGCATCCAGTTTTTGCCTTAACCCTCTCAACTTTCTCGCACATGCTATGTGGATGAAATGATGATATCATGCCAACTTTCAACCTTTTCAGAGTTCATTTGAAATGCTTTTCAATTTTAGGGTCTTATAGCTCAAAATAATTAGTAAATGCATGAAAAATAACAAATGAAGTAAGAAAGGATTGAAAAATGATGATGTGGCTTTGAATGGTGCATTTTGAACACACAAAAAGTCAGGAGTTCAAATAAGTTTAAAAAAATGAAATCCCTTTGTAACAGACGAGTTTCCGGATGAAATCCTGATACTTTGAAAGAGATTGTCCGTTTTGTACACGAAGTGGATCCAGTTTTTGCCGTAACCCTCTCAACTTTCTCGCACATGCTATGTGGACAAATGATGATATCATGCCAACTTTCAACCTTTTCAGAGTTCATTTGAAATGCTTTTCAATTTTAGGGTCTTATAGCTCAAAATAATTAGTAAATGCATGAAAAATAACAAATGAAGTAAGAAAGGATTGAAAAATGATGATGTGGCTTGGAATGGTGCATTTTGAACACACAAAAAGTCAGGAGTTCAAATAAGTTTAAAAAAATGAAATCCCTTTGTAACAGACGAGTTTCCGGATGAAATCCTGATACTTTGAAAGAGATCGTCCGTTTTGTACACGAAGTGCATCCAGTTTTTGCCGTAACCCTCTCAACTTTCTTGCACATGCTATGTGGATAAAATGATGATATCATGCCAACTTTCAACCTTTTCGGAGTTCATTTGAAATGCTTTTCAATTTTATGGTCTTATAGCTCAAAATAATTAGTAAATGCATGAAAAATAACAAATGAAGTAAGAAAGGATTGAAAAATGATGTTGTGGCTTTGAATGGTGCATTTTGAACACGCAAAAAGTCAGGAGTTCAAATAAGTTTTAAAAAATGAAATCCCCTTGTAACAGACGAGTTTCCGGATGAAATCCTGATACTTTGAAAGAGATTGTCCGTTTTGTACACGAAGTGCATCCAGTTTTTGCCGTAACCCTCTCCACTTTCTTGCACATGCTATGTGGATGAAATGATGATATCATGCCAGCTTGCAAACTTTTCAGAGTTCATTTGAAATGCTTGTCAATTTTAGGGTCTTATAGCTCAAAATAATTAGTAAATGCATGAAAAATAACAAATGAAGTAAGAAAGGATTGAAAAATGATGATGTGGCTTTGAATGGTGCATTTTGAACACACAAAAAGTCAGGAGTTCAAATAAGTTTTAAAAAATGAAATCCCTGTGTAACAGACGAGTTTCCGGATGAAATCCTGATACTTTGAAAGAGATTGTCCGTTTTGTACACGAAGTGCATCCAGTTTTTGCCGTAACCCTCTCCACTTTCTTGCACATGCTATGTGGATGAAATGATGATATCATGCCAGCTTGCAAACTTTTCAGAGTTCATTTGAAATGCTTGTCAATTTTAGGGTCTTATAGCTCAAAATAATTAGTAAATGCATGAAAAATAACAAATGAAGTAAGAAAGGATTGAAAAATGATGATGTGGCTTTGAATGGTGCATTTTGAACACACAAAAAGTCAGGAGTTCAAATAAGTTTTAAAAAATGAAATCCCTGTGTAACAGACGAGTTTCCGGATGAAATCCTGATACTTTGAAAGAGATTGTCCGTTTTGTACACGAAGTGCATCCAGTTTTTGCCGTAACCCTCTCAACTTTCTTGCACATGCTATGTGGATGAAATGATGATATCATGCCAACTTTCAAACTTTTCAGAGTTCATTTGAAATGCTTTTCAATTTTAGGGTCCTATAGCTCAAAATAATTAGTAAATGCATGAAAAATAACAAATGAAGTAAGAAAGGATTGAAAAATGATGATGTGGCTTTGAATGGTGCATTTTGAAGACACAAAAAGTCAGGAGTTCCAATAAGTTTTAAAAAATGAAATCCCTTTGTAACAGACGAGTTTCCGGATGAAATCCTGATACTTTGAAAGAGATTGTCCGGTTTGTACACGAAGTGCATCCAGTTTTTGCCGTAACCCTCTCAACTTTCTCGCACATGCTATGTGGATGAAATGATGATATCATGCCAACTTTCAACCTTTTCAGAGTTCATTTGAAATGCTTTTAAATTTTAGGGTCTTACAGCTCAAAATAATTAGTAAATGCATGAAAAATAACAAATGAAGTAAGAAAGGATTGAAAAATGATGATGTGGCTTTGAATGGTGCATTTTGAACACAGAAAAAGTCAGGAGTTCAAATAAGTTTTAAAAAATGAAATCCCTGTGTAACAGACGAGTTTCCGGATGAAATCCTGATACTTTGAAAGAGATTGTCCGTTTTGTACACGAAGTGCATCCAGTTTTTGCCGTAACCCTCTCAACTTTCTTGCACATGCTATGTGGATGAAATGATGATATCATGCCAACTTTCAAACTTTTCAGAGTTCATTTGAAATGCTTTTCAATTTTAGGGTCCTATAGCTCAAAATAATTAGTAAATGCATGAAAAATAACAAATGAAGTAAGAAAGGATTGAAAAATGATGATGTGGCTTTGAATGGTGCATTTTGAAGACACAAAAAGTCAGGAGTTCAAATAAGTTTTAAAAAATGAAATCCCTGTGTAACAGACGAGTTTCCGGATGAAATCCTGATACTTTGAAAGAGATTGTCCGGTTTGTACACGAAGTGCATCCAGTTTTTGCCGTAACCCTCTCAACTTTCTCGCACATGCTATGTGGATGAAATGATGATATCATGCCAACTTTCAAACTTTTCAGAGTTCATTTGAAATGCTTTTCAATTTTAGGGTCTTACAGCTCAAAATAATTAGTAAATGCATGAAAAATAACAAATGAAGTAAGAAAGGATTGAAAAATGATGATGTGGCTTTGAATGGTGCATTTTGAAGACACAAAAAGTCAGGAGTTCCAATAAGTTTTAAAAAATGAAATCCCTTTGTAACAGACGAGTTTCCGGATGAAATCCTGATACTTTGAAAGAGATTGTCCGGTTTGTACACGAAGTGCATCCAGTTTTTGCCGTAACCCTCTCAACTTTCTCGCACATGCTACGTGGATGAAATGATGATATCATGCCAACTTTCAAACTTTTCAGAGTTCATTTGAAATGCTTTTCAATTTTAGTGTCCTATAGCTCAAAATAATTAGTAAATGCATGAAAAATAACAAATGAAGTAAGAAAGGATTGAAAAATGATGATGTGGCTTTGAATGGTGCATTTTGAAGACACAAAAAGTCAGGAGTTCCAATAAGTTTTAAAAAATGAAATCCCTTTGTAACAGACGAGTTTCCGGATGAAATCCTGATACTTTGAAAGAGATTGTCCGGTTTGTACACGAAGTGCATCCAGTTTTTGCCGTAACCCTCTCAACTTTCTCGCACATGCTATGTGGATGAAATGATGATATCATGCCAACTTTCAACCTTTTCAGAGTTCATTTGAAATGCTTTTCAATTTTAGGGTCTTACAGCTCAAAATAATTAGTAAATGCATGAAAAATAACAAATGAAGTAAGAAAGGATTGAAAAATGATGATGTGGCTTTGAATGGTGCATTTTGAACACACAAAAAGTCAGGAGTTCAAATAAGTTTTAAAAAATGATATCCCTGTGTAACAGACGAGTTTCCGGATGAAATCCTGATACTTTGAAAGAGATTGTCCGTTTTGTACACGAAGTGCATCCAGTTTTTGCCGTAACCCTCTCAACTTTCTTGCACATGCTATGTGGATGAAATGATGATATCATGCCAACTTTCAAACTTTTCAGAGTTCATTTGAAATGCTTTTCAATTTTAGGGTCTTATAGGTCAAAATAATTAGTAAATGCATGAAAAATAACAAATGAAGTAAGAAAGGATTGAAAAATGATGATGTGGCTCTGAATGGTGCATTTTGAAGACACAAAAAGTCAGGAGTTCAAATAAGTTTTAAAAAATGAAATCCCTTTGTAACAGACGAGTTTCCGGATGATATCCTAATACTTTGAAAGAGATTGTCCGGTTTGTACACGAAGTGCATCCAGTTTTTGCCGTAACCCTCTCAACTTTCTCGCACATGCTATGTGGATGAAATGATGATATCATGCCAACTTTCAACCTTTTCAGAGTTCATTTGAAATGCTTTTAAATTTTAGGGTCTTACAGCTCAAAATAATTAGTAAATGCATGAAAAATAACAAATGAAGTAAGAAAGGATTGAAAAATGATGATGTGGCTTTGAATGGTGCATTTTGAACACAGAAAAAGTCAGGAGTTCAAATAAGTTTTAAAAAATGAAATCCCTGTGTAACAGACGAGTTTCCGGATGAAATCCTGATACTTTGAAAGAGATTGTCCGTTTTGTACACGAAGTGCATCCAGTTTTTGCCGTAACCCTCTCAACTTTCTTGCACATGCTATGTGGATGAAATGATGATATCATGCCAACTTTCAAACTTTTCAGAGTTCATTTGAAATGCTTTTCAATTTTAGGGTCCTATAGCTCAAAATAATTAGTAAATGCATGAAAAATAACAAATGAAGTAAGAAAGGATTGAAAAATGATGATGTGGCTTTGAATGGTGCATTTTGAAGACACAAAAAGTCAGGAGTTCAAATAAGTTTTAAAAAATGAAATCCCTGTGTAACAGACGAGTTTCCGGATGAAATCCTGATACTTTGAAAGAGATTGTCCGGTTTGTACACGAAGTGCATCCAGTTTTTGCCGTAACCCTCTCAACTTTCTCGCACATGCTATGTGGATGAAATGATGATATCATGCCAACTTTCAAACTTTTCAGAGTTCATTTGAAATGCTTTTCAATTTTAGGGTCTTACAGCTCAAAATAATTAGTAAATGCATGAAAAATAACAAATGAAGTAAGAAAGGATTGAAAAATGATGATGTGGCTTTGAATGGTGCATTTTGAAGACACAAAAAGTCAGGAGTTCCAATAAGTTTTAAAAAATGAAATCCCTTTGTAACAGACGAGTTTCCGGATGAAATCCTGATACTTTGAAAGAGATTGTCCGGTTTGTACACGAAGTGCATCCAGTTTTTGCCGTAACCCTCTCAACTTTCTCGCACATGCTACGTGGATGAAATGATGATATCATGCCAACTTTCAAACTTTTCAGAGTTCATTTGAAATGCTTTTCAATTTTAGTGTCCTATAGCTCAAAATAATTAGTAAATGCATGAAAAATAACAAATGAAGTAAGAAAGGATTGAAAAATGATGATGTGGCTTTGAATGGTGCATTTTGAAGACACAAAAAGTCAGGAGTTCCAATAAGTTTTAAAAAATGAAATCCCTTTGTAACAGACGAGTTTCCGGATGAAATCCTGATACTTTGAAAGAGATTGTCCGGTTTGTACACGAAGTGCATCCAGTTTTTGCCGTAACCCTCTCAACTTTCTCGCACATGCTATGTGGATGAAATGATGATATCATGCCAACTTTCAACCTTTTCAGAGTTCATTTGAAATGCTTTTCAATTTTAGGGTCTTACAGCTCAAAATAATTAGTAAATGCATGAAAAATAACAAATGAAGTAAGAAAGGATTGAAAAATGATGATGTGGCTTTGAATGGTGCATTTTGAACACACAAAAAGTCAGGAGTTCAAATAAGTTTTAAAAAATGATATCCCTGTGTAACAGACGAGTTTCCGGATGAAATCCTGATACTTTGAAAGAGATTGTCCGTTTTGTACACGAAGTGCATCCAGTTTTTGCCGTAACCCTCTCAACTTTCTTGCACATGCTATGTGGATGAAATGATGATATCATGCCAACTTTCAAACTTTTCAGAGTTCATTTGAAATGCTTTTCAATTTTAGGGTCTTATAGCTCAAAATAATTAGTAAATGCATGAAAAATAACAAATGAAGTAAGAAAGGATTGAAAAATGATGATGTGGCTCTGAATGGTGCATTTTGAAGACACAAAAAGTCAGGAGTTCAAATAAGTTTTAAAAAATGAAATCCCTTTGTAACAGACGAGTTTCCGGATGAAATCCTGATACTTTGAAAGAGATTGTCCGTTTTGTACACGAAGTGCATCCAGTTTTTGCCGTAACCCTCTCAACTTTCTTGCACATGCTATGTGGATGAAATGATGATATCATGCCAACTTTCAACCTTTTCGGAGTTCATTTGAAATGCTTTTCAATTTTATGGTCTTATAGCTCAAAATAATTAGTAAATGCATGAAAAATAACAAATGAAGTAAGAAAGGATTGAAAAATGATGATGTGGCTTTGAATGGTGCATTTTGAACACGCAAAAAGTCAGAAGTTCAAATAAGTTTTAAAAAATGAAATCCCTTTGTAACAGACGAGTTTCCGGATGAAATCCTGATACTTTGAAAGAGATTGTCCGTTTTGTACACGAAGTGCATCCAGTTTTTGCGGTAACCCTCTCAACTTTCTCGCACATGCTATGTGGATGAAATGATGATATCATGCCAGCTTTCAACCTTTTCAGAGTTCATTTGAAATGCTTTTCAATTTTAGGGTTTATAGCTCAAAATAATTAGTAAATGCATGAAAAATAACAAATGAAGTAAGAAAGGATTGAAAAATGATGATGTGGCTTTGAATGGTGCATTTTGAACACACAAAAAGTCAGGAGTTCAAATAAGTTTTAAAAAATGAAATCCCTTTGTAACAGACGAGTTTCCGGATGAAATCCTAATACTTTGAAAGAGATTGTCCGTTTTGTACACGAAGTGCATCCAGTTTTTGCCGTAACCCTCTCAACTTTCTTGCACATGCTGTGTGGATGAAATGATGATATCATCCCAGCTTGCAACCTTTTCAGAGTTAATTTAAATGCTTGTCAATTTTAGGGTCTTATAGCTCAAAATAATTAGTAAATGCATGAAAAATAACAAATGAAGTAAGAAAGGATTGAAAAATGATGATGTGGCTTTGAATGGTGCATTTTGAACACACAAAAAGTCAGGAGTTCAAATAAGTTTTAAAAAATGAAATCCCTTTGTAACAGACGAGTTTCCGGATGAAATCCTGATACTTTGAAAGAGATTGTCCGTTTTGTACACGAAGTGCATCCAGTTTTTGCGGTAACCCTCTCAACTTTCTCGCACATGCTATGTGGATGAAATGATGATATCATGCCAGCTTTCAACCTTTTCAGAGTTCATTTGAAATGCTTTTCAATTTTAGGGTTTATAGCTCAAAATAATTAGTAAATGCATGAAAAATAAGAAATGAAGTAAGAAAGGATTGAAAAATGATGATGTGGCTTTGAATGGTGCATTTTGAACACACAAAAAGTCAGGAGTTCAAATAAGTTTTAAAAAATGAAATCCCTTTGTAACAGACGTGTTTCCGGATGAAATCCTGATACTTTGAAAGAGATTGTCTGGTTTGTACACGAAGTGCATCCAGTTTTTGCCGTAACCCTCTCAACTTTCTCGCACATGCTATGTGGATGAAATGATGATATCATGCCAACTTTCAACCTTTTCAGAGATCATTTGAAATGCTTTTCAATTTTAGGGTCTTATAGCTCAAAATAATTAGTAAATGCATGAAAAATAACAAATGAAGTAAGAAAGGATTGAAAAATGATGATGTGGCTTTGAATGGTGCATTTTGAACACACAAAAAGTCAGGAGTTCAAATAAGTTTAAAAAATGAAATCCCTTTGTAACAGACGAGTTTCCGGATGAAATCCTGATACTTTGAAAGAGACTGTCCGGTTTGTACACGAAGTGCATCCAGTTTTTGCGGTAACCCTCTCAACTTTCTCGCACATGCTATGTGGATGAAATGATGATATCATGCCAGCTTTCAACCTTTTCAGAGTTCATTTGAAATGCTTTTCAATTTTAGGGTTTATAGCTCAAAATAATTAGTAAATGCATGAAAAATAACAAATGAAGTAAGAAAGGATTGAAAAATGATGATGTGGCTTTGAATGGTGCATTTTGAACACACAAAAAGTCAGGAGTTCAAATAAGTTTTAAAAAATGAAATCCCTTTGTAACAGACGAGTTTCCGGATGATATCCTAATACTTTGAAAGAGATTGTCCGTTTTGTACACGAAGTGCATCCAGTTTTTGCCGTAACCCTCTCAACTTTCTCGCACATGCTATGTGGATGAAATGATGATATCATGCCAACTTTCAACCTTTTCAGAGTTCATTTGAAATGCTTTTCAATTTTAGGGTCTTATAGCTCAAAATAATTAGTAAATGCATGAAAAATAACAAATGAAGTAAGATAGGATTGAAAAATGATGATGTGGCTTTGAATGGTGCATTTTGAACACACAAAAAGTCAGGAGTTCAAATAAGTTTTAAAAAATGAAATCCCTTTGTAACAGACGAGTTTCCGGATGAAATCCTGATACTTTGAAAGAGACTGTCCGGTTTGTACACGAAGTGCATCCAGTTTTTGCCGTAACCCTCTCAACTTTCTTGCACATGCTATGTGGATGAAATGATGATATCATGCCAACTTTCAACCTTTTCAGAGTTCATTGGAATGCTTTTCAATTTTAGGGTCTTATAGCTCAAAATAATTAGTAAATGCATGAAAAATAACAAATGAAGTAAGAAAGGATTGAAAAATGATGATGTGGCTTTGAATGGTGCATTTTGAAGACACAAAAAGTCAGGAGTTCAAATAAGTTTAAAAAAATGAAATCCCTTTGTAACAGACGAGTTTCCGGATGAAATCCTGATACTTTGAAAGAGATTGTCTGTTTTGTACACGAAGTGGATCCAGTTTTTGCCGTAACCCTCTCAACTTTCTCGCACATGCTATGTGGATAAAATGATGATATCATGCCAACTTTCAACCTTTTCAGAGTTCATTTGAAATGCTTTTCAATTTTAGGGTCTTATAGCTCAAAATAATTAGTAAATGCATGAAAAATAACAAATGAAGTAAGAAAGGATTGAAAAATGATGATGTGGCTTTGAATGGTGCATTTTGAACACGCAAAAAGTCAGGAGTTCAAATAAGTTTTAAAAAATGAAATCCCTTTGTAACAGACGAGTTTCCGGATGAAATCCTGATACTTTGAAAGAGATTGTCCGTTTTGTACACGAAGTGCATCCAGTTTTTGCGGTAACCCTCTCAACTTTCTCGCACATGCTATGTGGATGAAATGATGATATCATGCCAGCTTTCAACCTTTTCAGAGTTCATTTGAAATGCTTTTCAATTTTAGGGTTTATAGCTCAAAATAATTAGTAAATGCATGAAAAATAACAAATGAAGTAAGAAAGGATTGAAAAATGATGATGTGGCTTTGAATGGTGCATTTTGAACACACAAAAAGTCAGGAGTTCAAATAAGTTTTAAAAAATGAAATCCCTTTGTAACAGACGAGTTTCCGGATGAAATCCTAATACTTTGAAAGAGATTGTCCGTTTTGTACACGAAGTGCATCCAGTTTTTGCCGTAACCCTCTCAACTTTCTTGCACATGCTGTGTGGATGAAATGATGATATCATGCCAGCTTGCAACCTTTTCAGAGTTCATTTGAAATGCTTTTCAATTTTAGGGTCTTATAGCTCAAAATAATTAGTAAATGCATGAAAAATAACAAATGAAGTAAGAAAGGATTGAAAAATGATGATGTGGCTTTGAATGGAGCATTTTGAACACACAAAAAGTCAGGAGTTCAAATAAGTTTTAAAAAATGAAATTCCTTTGTAACAGACGAGTTTCCGGATGAAATCCTGATAGTTTGAAAGAGATTGTCCGGTTTGTACACGAAGTGCATCCAGTTTTTGCCGTAACCCTCTCAACTTTCTCGCACATGCTATGTGGATGAAATGATGATATCATGCCAACTTTCAACCTTTTCAGAGTTCATTTGAAATGCTTTTCAATTTTAGGGTTTATAGCTCAAAATAATTAGTAAATGCATGAAAAATAACAAATGAAGTAAGAAAGGATTGAAAAATGATGATGTGGCTTTGAATGGTGCATTTTGAAGACACAAAAAGTCAGGAGTTCAAATAAGTTTAAAAAAATGAAATCCCTTTGTAACAGACGAGTTTCCGGATGAAATCCTGATACTTTGAAAGAGATTGTCTGTTTTGTACACGAAGTGGATCCAGTTTTTGCCGTAACCCTCTCAACTTTCTCGCACATGCTATGTGGATGAAATGATGATATCATGCCAACTTTCAACCTTTTCAGAGTTCATTTGAAATGCTTTTCAATTTTAGGGTCTTATAGCTCAAAATAATTAGTAAATGCATGAAAAATAACAAATGAAGTAAGATAGGATTGAAAAATGATGATGTGGCTTTGAATGGTGCATTTTGAACACACAAAAAGTCAGGAGTTCAAATAAGTTTTAAAAAATGAAATCCCTTTGTAACAGACGAGTTTCCGGATGAAATCCTGATACTTTGAAAGAGATTGTCCGTTTTGTACACGAAGTGCATCCAGTTTTTGCCGTAACCCTCTCAACTTTCTTGCACATGCTATGTGGATGAAATGATGATATCATGCGAACTTTCAACCTTTTCGGAGTTCATTTGAAATGCTTTTCAATTTTATGGTCTTATAGCTCAAAATAATTAGTAAATGCATGAAAAATAACAAATGAAGTAAGAAAGGATTGAAAAATGATGATGTGGCTTTGAATGGTGCATTTTGAACACACAAAAAGTCAGGAGTTCAAATAAGTTTTAAAAAATGAAATCCCTTTGTAACAGACGAGTTTCCGGATGAAATCCTGATACTTTGAAAGAGATTGTCCGTTTTGTACACGAAGTGCATCCAGTTTTTGCCGTAACCCTCTCAACTTTCTTGCGCATGCTATGTGGATGAAATGATGATATCATGCCAACGTTCAACCTTTTCAGAGTTCATTTGAAATGCTTTTCAATTTTAGGGTCTTATAGCTCAAAATAATTAGTAAATGCATGAAAAATAACAAATGAAGTAAGATAGGATTGAAAAATGATGATGTGGCTTTGAATGGTGCATTTTGAACACACAAAAAGTCAGGAGTTCAAATAAGTTTTAAAAAATGAAATCCCTTTGTAACAGACGAGTTTCCGGATGAAATCCTGATACTTGGAAAGAGATTGTCCGTTTTGTACACGAAGTGCATCCAGTTTTTGCCGTAACCCTCTCAACTTTCTTGCACATGCTATGTGGATGAAATGATGATATCATGCCAACTTTCAACCTTTTCGGAGTTCATTTGAAATGCTTTTCAATTTTATGGTCTTATAGCTCAAAATAATTAGTAAATGCATGAAAAATAACAAATGAAGTAAGAAAGGATTGAAAAATGATGATGTGGCTTTGAATGGTGCATTTTGAACACACAAAAAGTCAGGAGTTCAAATAAGTTTTAAAAAATGAAATCCCTTTGTAACAGACGAGTTTCCGGATGAAATCCTGATACTTTGAAAGAGATTGTCCATTTTGTACACGAAGTGCATCCAGTTTTTGCCGTAACCCTCTCAACTTTCTTGCGCATGCTATGTGGATGAAATGATGATATCATGCCAACTTTCAACCTTTTCAGAGTTCATTTGAAATGCTTTTCAATTTTAGGGTCTTATAGCTCAAAATAATTAGTAAATGCATGAAAAATAACAAATGAAGTAAGAAAGGATTGAAAAATGATGATGTGGCTTTGAATGGTGCATTTTGAACACACAAAAAGTCAGGAGTTCAAATAAGTTTTAAAAAATGAAATCCCTTTGTAACAGACGAGTTTCCGGATGAAATCCTGATACTTTGAAAGAGATTGTCCGGTTTGTACACGAAGTGCATCCAGTTTTTGCCGTAACCCTCTCAACTTTCTCGCACATGCTATGTGGATGAAATGATGATATCATGCCAACTTTCAACCTTTTCAGAGTTCATTTGAAATGCTTTTCAATTTTAGGGTTTATAGCTCAAAATAATTAGTAAATGCATGAAAAATAACAAATGAAGTAAGAAAGGATTGAAAAATGATGATGTGGCTTTGAATGGTGCATTTTGAAGACACAAAAAGTCAGGAGTTCAAATAAGTTTAAAAAAATGAAATCCCTTTGTAACAGACGAGTTTCCGGATGAAATCCTGATACTTTGAAAGAGATTGTCTGTTTTGTACACGAAGTGGATCCAGTTTTTGCCGTAACCCTCTCAACTTTCTCGCACATGCTATGTGGATGAAATGATGATATCATGCCAACTTTCAACCTTTTCAGAGTTCATTTGAAATGCTTTTCAATTTTAGGGTCTTATAGCTCAAAATAATTAGTAAATGCATGAAAAATAACAAATGAAGTAAGATAGGATTGAAAAATGATGATGTGGCTTTGAATGGTGCATTTTGAACACACAAAAAGTCAGGAGTTCAAATAAGTTTTAAAAAATGAAATCCCTTTGTAACAGACGAGTTTCCGGATGAAATCCTGATACTTTGAAAGAGATTGTCCGTTTTGTACACGAAGTGCATCCAGTTTTTGCCGTAACCCTCTCAACTTTCTTGCACATGCTATGTGGATGAAATGATGATATCATGCGAACTTTCAACCTTTTCGGAGTTCATTTGAAATGCTTTTCAATTTTATGGTCTTATAGCTCAAAATAATTAGTAAATGCATGAAAAATAACAAATGAAGTAAGAAAGGATTGAAAAATGATGATGTGGCTTTGAATGGTGCATTTTGAACACACAAAAAGTCAGGAGTTCAAATAAGTTTTAAAAAATGAAATCCCTTTGTAACAGACGAGTTTCCGGATGAAATCCTGATACTTTGAAAGAGATTGTCCGTTTTGTACACGAAGTGCATCCAGTTTTTGCCGTAACCCTCTCAACTTTCTTGCGCATGCTATGTGGATGAAATGATGATATCATGCCAACGTTCAACCTTTTCAGAGTTCATTTGAAATGCTTTTCAATTTTAGGGTCTTATAGCTCAAAATAATTAGTAAATGCATGAAAAATAACAAATGAAGTAAGATAGGATTGAAAAATGATGATGTGGCTTTGAATGGTGCATTTTGAACACACAAAAAGTCAGGAGTTCAAATAAGTTTTAAAAAATGAAATCCCTTTGTAACAGACGAGTTTCCGGATGAAATCCTGATACTTGGAAAGAGATTGTCCGTTTTGTACACGAAGTGCATCCAGTTTTTGCCGTAACCCTCTCAACTTTCTTGCACATGCTATGTGGATGAAATGATGATATCATGCCAACTTTCAACCTTTTCGGAGTTCATTTGAAATGCTTTTCAATTTTATGGTCTTATAGCTCAAAATAATTAGTAAATGCATGAAAAATAACAAATGAAGTAAGAAAGGATTGAAAAATGATGATGTGGCTTTGAATGGTGCATTTTGAACACACAAAAAGTCAGGAGTTCAAATAAGTTTTAAAAAATGAAATCCCTTTGTAACAGACGAGTTTCCGGATGAAATCCTGATACTTTGAAAGAGATTGTCCATTTTGTACACGAAGTGCATCCAGTTTTTGCCGTAACCCTCTCAACTTTCTTGCGCATGCTATGTGGATGAAATGATGATATCATGCCAACTTTCAACCTTTTCAGAGTTCATTTGAAATGCTTTTCAATTTTAGGGTCTTATAGCTCAAAATAATTAGTAAATGCATGAAAAATAACAAATGAAGTAAGAAAGGATTGAAAAATGATGATGTGGCTTTGAATGGTGCATTTTGAACACACAAAAAGTCAGGAGTTCAAATAAGTTTTAAAAAATGAAATCCCTTTGTAACAGACGAGTTTCCGGATGAAATCCTGATACTTTGAAAGAGATTGTCCGGTTTGTACACGAAGTGCATCCAGTTTTTGCCGTAACCCTCTCAACTTTCTCGCACATGCTATGTGGATGAAATGATGATATCATGCCAACTTTCAACCTTTTCAGAGATCATTTGAAATGCTTTTCAATTTTAGGGTCTTACAGCTCAAAATAATTAGTAAATGCATGAAAAATAACAAATGAAGTAAGAAAGGATTGAAAAATGATGATGTGGCTTTGAATGGTGCATTTTGAACACACAAAAAGTCAGGAGTTCAAATAAGTTTAAAAAAATGAAATCCCTTTGTAACAGACGAGTTTCCGGATGAAATCCTGATACTTTGAAAGAGATTGTCTGTTTTGTACACGAAGTGGATCCAGTTTTTGCCGTAACCCTCTCAACTTTCTCGCACATGCTATGTGGATGAAATGATGATATCATGCCAACTTTCAACCTTTTCAGAGTTCATTTGAAATGCTTTTCAATTTTAGGGTCTTATAGCTCAAAATAATTAGTAAATGCATGAAAAATAACAAATGAAGTAAGATAGGATTGAAAAATGATGATGTGGCTTTGAATGGTGCATTTTGAACACACAAAAAGTCAGGAGTTCAAATAAGTTTTAAAAAATGAAATCCCTTTGTAACAGACGAGTTTCCGGATGAAATCCTGATACTTTGAAAGAGATTGTCCGTTTTGTACACGAAGTGCATCCAGTTTTTGCCGTAACCCTCTCAACTTTCTTGCACATGCTATGTGGATGAAATGATGATATCATGCCAACTTTCATCCTTTTCGGAGTTCATTTGAAATGCTTTTCAATTTTATGGTCTTATAGCTCAAAATAATTAGTAAATGCATGAAAAATAACAAATGAAGTAAGAAAGGATTGAAAAATGATGATGTGGCTTTGAATGGTGCATTTTGAACACACAAAAAGTCAGGAGTTCAAATAAGTTTTAAAAAATGAAATCCCTTTGTAACAGACGAGTTTCCGGATGAAATCCTGATACTTTGAAAGAGATTGTCCGTTTTGTACACGAAGTGCATCCAGTTTTTGCCGTAACCCTCTCAACTTTCTTGCGCATGCTATGTGGATGAAATGATGATATCATGCCAACTTTCAACCTTTTCAGAGTTCATTTGAAATGCTTTTCAATTTTAGGGTCTTATAGCTCAAAATAATTAGTAAATGCATGAAAAATAACAAATGAAGTAAGAAAGGATTGAAAAATGATGATGTGGCTTTGAATGGTGCATTTTGAACACACAAAAAGTCAGGAGTTCAAATAAGTTTTAAAAAATGAAATCCCTTTGTAACAGACGAGTTTCCGGATGAAATCCTGATACTTTGAAAGAGATTGTCCGTTTTGTACACGAAGTGCATCCAGTTTTTGCCGTAACCCTCTCAACTTTCTTGCGCATGCTATATGGATGAAATGATGATATCATGCCAACTTTCAACCTTTTCAGAGTTCATTTGAAATGCTTTTCAATTTTAGGGTCTTATAGCTCAAAATAATTAGTAAATGCATGAAAAATAACAAATGAAGTAAGAAAGGATTGAAAAATGATGATGTGGCTTTGAATGGTGCATTTTGAACACACAAAAAGTCAGGAGTTCAAATAAGTTTAAAAAAATGAAATCCCTTTGTAACAGACGAGTTTCCGGATGAAATCCTGATACTTTGAAAGAGATTGTCTGTTTTGTACACGAAGTGCATCCAGTTTTTGCCGTAACCCTCTCAACTTTCTTGCGCATGCTATGTGGATGAAATGATGATATCATGCCAACTTTCAAACTTTTCAGAGTTCATTTGAAATGCTTTTCAATTTTAGGGTCTTATAGCTCAAAATAATTAGTAAATGCATGAAAAATAACAAATGAAGTAAGATAGGATTGAAAAATGATGATGTGGCTTTGAATGGTGCATTTTGAACACACAAAAAGTCAGGAGTTCAAATAAGTTTTAAAAAATGAAATCCCTTTGTAACAGACGAGTTTCCGGATGAAATCCTGATACTTTGAAAGAGATTGTCCGGTTTGTACACGAAGTGCATCCAGTTTTTGCCGTAACCCTCTCAACTTTCTCGCACATGCTATGTGGATGAAATGATGATATCATGCCAACTTTCAACCTTTTCAGAGATCATTTGAAATGCTTTTCAATTTTATGGTCTTATAGCTCAAAATAATTAGTAAATGCATGAAAAATAACAAATGAAGTAAGAAATGATTGAAAAATGATGATGTGGCTTTGAATGGTGCATTTTGAACACACAAAAAGTCAGGAGTTCAAATAAGTTTAAAAAAATGAAATCCCTTTGTAACAGACGAGTTTCCGGATGAAATCCTGATACTTTGAAAGAGATTGTCCGTTTTGTACACGAAGTGCATCCAGTTTTTGCCGTAACCCTCTCAACTTTCTTGCGCATGCTATGTGGATGAAATGATGATATCATGCCAACTTTCAACCTTTTCAGAGTTCATTTGAAATGCTTTTCAATTTTAGGGTCTTATAGCTCAAAATAATTAGTAAATGCATGAAAAATAACAAATGAAGTAAGAAAGGATTGAAAAATGATGATGTGGCTTTGAATGGTGCATTTTGAACACGCAAAAAGTCAGGAGTTCAAATAAGTTTTAAAAAATGAAATCCCTTTGTAACAGACGAGTTTCCGGATGAAATCCTGATACTTTGAAAGAGATTGTCCGGTTTGTACACGAAGTGCATCCAGTTTTTGCCGTAACCCTCTCAACTTTCTCGCACATGCTATGTGGATGAAATGATGATATCATGCCAACTTTCAACCTTTTCAGAGATCATTTGAAATGCTTTTCAATTTTAGGGTCTTACAGCTCAAAATAATTAGTAAATGCATGAAAAATAACAAATGAAGTAAGAAAGGATTGAAAAATGATGATGTGGCTTTGAATGGTGCATTTTGAACACACAAAAAGTCAGGAGTTCAAATAAGTTTAAAAAAATGAAATCCCTTTGTAACAGACGAGTTTCCGGATGAAATCCTGATACTTTGAAAGAGATTGTCTGTTTTGTACACGAAGTGGATCCAGTTTTTGCCGTAACCCTCTCAACTTTCTCGCACATGCTATGTGGATGAAATGATGATATCATGCCAACTTTCAACCTTTTCAGAGTTCATTTGAAATGCTTTTCAATTTTAGGGTCTTATAGCTCAAAATAATTAGTAAATGCATGAAAAATAACAAATGAAGTAAGATAGGATTGAAAAATGATGATGTGGCTTTGAATGGTGCATTTTGAACACACAAAAAGTCAGGAGTTCAAATAAGTTTTAAAAAATGAAATCCCTTTGTAACAGACGAGTTTCCGGATGAAATCCTGATACTTTGAAAGAGATTGTCCGTTTTGTACACGAAGTGCATCCAGTTTTTGCCGTAACCCTCTCAACTTTCTTGCACATGCTATGTGGATGAAATGATGATATCATGCCAACTTTCAACCTTTTCGGAGTTCATTTGAAATGCTTTTCAATTTTATGGTCTTATAGCTCAAAATAATTAGTAAATGCATGAAAAATAACAAATGAAGTAAGAAAGGATTGAAAAATGATGATGTGGCATTGAATGGTGCATTTTGAACACACAAAAAGTCAGGAGTTCAAATAAGTTTTAAAAAATGAAATCCCTTTGTAACAGACGAGTTTCCGGATGAAATCCTGATACTTTGAAAGAGATTGTCCGTTTTGTACACGAAGTGCATCCAGTTTTTGCCGTAACCCTCTCAACTTTCTTGCGCATGCTATGTGGATGAAATGATGATATCATGCCAACTTTCAACCTTTTCAGAGTTCATTTGAAATGCTTTTCAATTTTAGGGTCTTATAGCTCAAAATAATTAGTAAATGCATGAAAAATAACAAATGAAGTAAGAAAGGATTGAAAAATGATGATGTGGCTTTGAATGGTGCATTTTGAACACACAAAAAGTCAGGAGTTCAAATAAGTTTTAAAAAATGAAATCCCTTTGTAACAGACGAGTTTCCGGATGAAATCCTGATACTTTGAAAGAGATTGTCCGGTTTGTACACGAAGTGCATCCAGTTTTTGCCGTAACCCTCTCAACTTTCTCGCACATGCTATGTGGATGAAATGATGATATCATGCCAGCTTTCAACCTTTTCAGAGTTCATTTGAAATGCTTTTCAATTTTAGGGTCTTACAGCTCAAAATAATTAGTAAATGCATGAAAAATAACAAATGAAGTAAGAAAGGATTGAAAAATGATGATGTGGCTTTGAATGGTGCATTTTGAACACACAAAAAGTCAGGAGTTCAAATAAGTTTTAAAAAATGAAATCCCTTTGTAACAGACGAGTTTCCGGATGAAATACTGATACTTTGAAAGAGATTGTCCGTTTTGTACACGAAGTGCATCCAGTTTTTGCCGTAACCCTCTCAACTTTCTCGCACATGCTATGTGGATGAAATGATGATATCCTGCCAACTTTCAACCTTTTCAGAGTTCATTTGAAATGCTTTTCAATTTTAGGGTCTTATAGCTCAAAATAATTAGTAAATGCATGAAAAATAACAAATGAAGTAAGAAAGGATTGAAAAATGATGATGTGGCTCTGAATGGTGCATTTTGAAGACACAAAAAGTCAGGAGTTCAAATAAGTTTTAAAAAATGAAATCCCTTTGTAACAGACGAGTTTCCGGATGAAATCCTGATACTTTGAAAGAGATTGTCCGTTTTGTACACGAAGTGCATCCAGTTTTTGCCGTAACCCTCTCAACTTTCTCGCACATGCTATGTGGATGAAATGATAATATCATGCCAGCTTTCAACCTTTTCAGAGTTCATTTGAAATGCTTTTCAATTTTAGGGTTTATAGCTCAAAATAATTAGTAAATGCATGAAAAATAACAAATGAAGTAAGAAAGGATTGAAAAATGATGATGTGGCTTTGAATGGTGCATTTTGAACACACAAAAAGTCAGGAGTTCAAATAAGTTTTAAAAAATGAAATCCCTTTGTAACAGACGAGTTTCCGGATGAAATCCTGATACTTTGAAAGAGATTGTCCGGTTTGTACACGAAGTGCATCCAGTTTTTGCCGTAACCCTCTCAACTTTCTCGCACATGCTATGTGGATGAAATGATGATATCATGCCAACTTTCAACCTTTTCAGAGATCATTTGAAATGCTTTTCAATTTTAGGGTCTTACAGCTCAAAATAATTTGTAAATGCATGAAAAATAACAAATGAAGTAAGAAAGGATTGAAAAATGATGATGTGGCTTTGAATGGTGCATTTTGAACACACAAAAAGTCAGGAGTTCAAATAAGTTTAAAAAAAATGAAATCCCTTTGTAACAGACGAGTTTCCGGATGAAATCCTGATACTTTGAAAGAGATTGTCCGTTTTGTACACGAAGTGGATCCAGTTTTTGCCGTAACCCTCTCAACTTTCTCGCACATGCTATGTGGATGAAATGATGATATCATGCCAACTTTCAACCTTTTCAGAGTTCATTTGAAATGCTTTACAATTTTAGGGTCTTATAGCTCAAAATAATTAGTAAATGCATGAAAAATAACAAATGAAGTAAGAAAGGATTGAAAAATGATGATGTGGCTTTGAATGGTGCATTTTGAACACACAAAAAGTCAGGAGTTCAAATAAGTTTTAAAAAATGAAATCCCTTTGTAACAGACGAGTTTCCGGATGAAATCCTGATACTTTGAAAGAGATTGTCCGGTTTGTACACGAAGTGCATCCAGTTTTTGCCGTAACCCTCTCAACTTTCTCGCACATGCTATGTGGATGAAATGATGATATCATGCCAACATTCAACCTTTTCAGAGATCATTTGAAATGCTTTTCAATTTTAGGGTCTTACAGCTCAAAATAATTAGTAAATGCATGAAAAATAACAAATGAAGTAAGAAAGGATTGAAAAATGATGATGTGGCTTTGAATGGTGCATTTTGAACACACAAAAAGTCAGGAGTTCAAATAAGTTTAAAAAAAATGAAATCCCTTTGTAACAGACGAGTTTCCGGATGAAATCCTGATACTTTGAAAGAGATTGTCCGTTTTGTACACGAAGTGGATCCAGTTTTTGCCGTAACCCTCTCAACTTTCTCGCACATGCTATGTGGATGAAATGATGATATCATGCCAACTTTCAACCTTTTCAGAGTTCATTTGAAATGCTTTTCAATTTTAGGGTCTTATAGCTCAAAATAATTAGTAAATGCATGAAAAATAACAAATGAAGTAAGAAAGGATTGAAAAATGATGATGTGGCTTTGAATGGTGCATTTTGAACACACAAAAAGTCAGGAGTTCAAATAAGTTTTAAAAAATGAAATCCCTTTGTAACAGACGAGTTTCCGGATGAAATCCTGATACTTTGAAAGAGATTGTCCGTTTTGTACACGAAGTGCATCCAGTTTTTGCCGTAACCCTCTCAACTTTCTTGCACATGCTATGTGGATGAAATGATGATATCATGCCAACTTTCAACCTTTTCGGAGTTCATTTGAAATGCTTTTCAATTTTATGGTCTTATAGCTCAAAATAATTAGTAAATGCATGAAAAATAACAAATGAAGTAAGAAAGGATTGAAAAATGATGATGTGGCATTGAATGGTGCATTTTGAACACACAAAAAGTCAGGAGTTCAAATAAGTTTTAAAAAATGAAATCCCTTTGTAACAGACGAGTTTCCGGATGAATCCTGATACTTTGAAAGAGATTGTCCGTTTTGTACACGAAGTGCATCCAGTTTTTGCCGTAACCCTCTCAACTTTCTTGCGCATGCTATGTGGATGAAATGATGATATCATGCCAACTTTCAACCTTTTCAGAGTTCATTTGAAATGCTTTTCAATTTTAGGGTCTTATAGCTCAAAATAATTAGTAAATGCATGAAAAATAACAAATGAAGTAAGAAAGGATTGAAAAATGATGATGTGGCTTTGAATGGTGCATTTTGAACACACAAAAAGTCAGGAGTTCAAATAAGTTTTAAAAAAATGAAATCCCTTTGTAACAGACGAGTTTCCGGATGAAATCCTGATACTTTGAAAGAGATTGTCCGTTTTGTACACGAAGTGGATCCAGTTTTTGCCGTAACCCTCTCAACTTTCTCGCACATGCTATGTGGATGAAATGATGATATCATGCCAACTTTCAACCTTCTCAGAGTTCATTTGAAATGCTTTTCAATTTTAGGGTTTATAGCTCAAAATAATTAGTAAATGCATGAAAAATAACAAATGAAGTAAGAAAGGATTGAAAAATGATGATGTGGCTTTGAATGGTGCATTTTGAACACACAAAAAGTCAGGAGTTCAAATAAGTTTTAAAAAATGAAATCCCTTTGTAACAGACGAGTTTCCGGATGAAATCCTGATACTTTGAAAGAGATTGTCCGGTTTGTACACGAAGTGCATCCAGTTTTTGCCGTAACCCTCTCAACTTTCTCGCACATGCTATGTGGATGAAATGATGATATCATGCCAACTTTCAACCTTTTCAGAGATCATTTGAAATGCTTTTCAATTTTAGGGTCTTACAGCTCAAAATAATTAGTAAATGCATGAAAAATAACAAATGAAGTAAGAAAGGATTGAAAAATGATGATGTGGCTTTGAATGGTGCATTTTGAACACACAAAAAGTCAGGAGTTCAAATAAGTTTAAAAAAAATGAAATCCCTTTGTAACAGACGAGTTTCCGGATGAAATCCTGATACTTTGAAAGAGATTGTCCGTTTTGTACACGAAGTGGATCCAGTTTTTGCCGTAACCCTCTCAACTTTCTCGCACATGCTATGTGGATGAAATGATGATATCATGCCAACTTTCAACCTTTTCAGAGTTCATTTGAAATGCTTTTCAATTTTAGGGTTTATAGCTCAAAATAATTAGTAAATGCATGAAAAATAACAAATGAAGTAAGAAAGGATTGAAAAATGATGATGTGGCTTTGAATGGTGCATTTTGAACACACAAAAAGTCAGGAGTTCAAATAAGTTTTAAAAAATGAAATCCCTTTGTAACAGACGAGTTTCCGGATGAAATCCTGATACTTTGAAAGAGATTGTCCGGTTTGTACACGAAGTGCATCCAGTTTTTGCCGTAACCCTCTCAACTTTCTCGCACATGCTATGTGGATGAAATGATGATATCATGCCAACTTTCAACCTTTTCAGAGATCATTTGAAATGCTTTTCAATTTTAGGGTCTTACAGCTCAAAATAATTAGTAAATGCATGAAAAATAACAAATGAAGTAAGAAAGGATTGAAAAATGATGATGTGGCTTTGAATGGTGCATTTTGAACACACAAAAAGTCAGGAGTTCAAATAAGTTTAAAAAAAATGAAATCCCTTTGTAACAGACGAGTTTCCGGATGAAATCCTGATACTTTGAAAGAGATTGTCCGTTTTGTACACGAAGTGGATCCAGTTTTTGCGGTAACCCTCTCAACTTTCTCGCACATGCTATGTGGATGAAATGATGATATCATGCCAACTTTCAACCTTTTCAGAGTTCATTTGAAATGCTTTTCAATTTTAGGGTTTATAGCTCAAAATAATTAGTAAATGCATGAAAAATAACAAATGAAGTAAGAAAGGATTGAAAAATGATGATGTGGCTTTGAATGGTGCATTTTGAACACACAAAAAGTCAGGAGTTCAAATAAGTTTTAAAAAATGAAATCCCTTTGTAACAGACGAGTTTCCGGATGAAATCCTGATACTTTGAAAGAGATTGTCCGGTTTGTACACGAAGTGCATCCAGTTTTTGCCGTAACCCTCTCAACTTTCTCGCACATGCTATGTGGATGAAATGATGATATCATGCCAACTTTCAACCTTTTCAGAGATCATTTGAAATGCTTTTCAATTTTAGGGTCTTACAGCTCAAAATAATTAGTAAATGCATGAAAAATAACAAATGAAGTAAGAAAGGATTGAAAAATGATGATGTGGCTTTGAATGGTGCATTTTGAACACACAAAAAGTCAGGAGTTCAAATAAGTTTAAAAAAAATGAAATCCCTTTGTAACAGACGAGTTTCCGGATGAAATCCTGATACTTTGAAAGAGATTGTCCGTTTTGTACACGAAGTGGATCCAGTTTTTGCCGTAACCCTCTCAACTTTCTCGCACATGCTATGTGGATGAAATGATGATATCATGCCAACTTTCAACCTTTTCAGAGTTCATTTGAAATGCTTTTCAATTTTAGGGTCTTATAGCTCAAAATAATTAGTAAATGCATGAAAAATAACAAATGAAGTAAGAAAGGATTGAAAAATGATGATGTGGCTTTGAATGGTGCATTTTGAACACACAAAAAGTCAGGAGTTCAAATAAGTTTTAAAAAATGAAATCCCTTTGTAACAGACGAGTTTCCGGATGAAATCGTGATACTTTGAAAGAGATTGTCCGTTTTGTACACGAAGTGCATCCAGGTTTTGCCGTAACCCTCTCAACTTTCTCGCACATGCTATGTGGATGAAATGATGATATCATGCCAACTTTCAACCTTTTCAGAGTTCATTTGAAATGCTTTTCAATTTTAGGGTCTTACAGCTCAAAATAATTAGTAAATGCATGAAAAATAACAAATGAAGTAAGAAAGGATTGAAAAATGATGATGTGGCTTTGAATGGTGCATTTTGAACACACAAAAAGTCAGGAGTTCAAATAAGTTTTAAAAAATGAAATCCCTTTGTAACAGACGAGTTTCCGGATGAAATCCGGATACTTTGAAAGAGATTGTCCGGTTTGTACACGAAGTGCATCCAGTTTTTGCCATAACCCTCTCAACTTTCTCGCACATGCTATGTGGATGAAATGATGATATCATGCCAACTTTCAACCTTTTCGGAGTTCATTTGAAATGCTTTTCAATTTTATGGTCTTATAGCTCAAAATAATTAGTAAATGCATGAAAAATAACAAATGAAGTAAGAAAGGATTGAAAAATGATGATGTGGCTTCGAATGGTGCATTTTGAACACACAAAAAGTCAGGAGTTCAAATAAGTTTTAAAAAATGAAATCCCTTTGTAACAGACGAGTTTCCGGATGAAATCCTGATACTTTGAAAGAGATTGTCCGTTTTGTACACGAAGTGCATCCAGTTTTTGCCGTAACCCTCTCAACTTTCTTGCACATGCTATGTGGATGAAATGATGATATCATGCCAGCTTGCAACCTTTTCAGAGTTCATTTGAAATGCTTGTCAATTTTAGGGTCTTATAGCTCAAAATAATTAGTAAATGCATGAAAAATAACAAATGAAGTAAGAAAGGATTGAAAAATGATGATGTGGCTTTGAATGGTGCATTTTGAACACACAAAAAGTCAGGAGTTCAAATAAGTTTTATAAAATGAAATCCCTGTGTAACAGACGAGTTTCCGGATGAAATCCTGATACTTTGAAAGAGATTGTCCGTTTTGTACACGAAGTGCATCCAGTTTTTGCCGTAACCCTCTCAACTTTCTGGCACATGCTATGTGGATGAAATGATGATATCATGCCAACTTTCAAAATTTTCAGAGTTCATTTGAAATGCTTTTCAATTTTTGGGTCCTATAGCTCAAAATAATTAGTAAATGCATGAAAAATAACAAATGAAGTAAGAAAGGATTGAAAAATGATGATGTGGCTTTGAATGGTGCATTTTGAACACACAAAAAGTCAGGAGTTCAAATAAGTTTTAAAAAATGAAATCCCTTTGTAACAGACGAGTTTCCGGATGAAATCCTGATACTTTGAAAGAGATTGTCCGTTTTGTACACGAAGTGCATCCAGTTTTTGCCGTAACCCTCTCAACTTTCTTGCACATGCTATGTGGATGAAATGATGATATCATGCCAGCTTGCAACCTTTTCAGAGTTCATTTGAAATGCTTGTCAATTTTAGGGTCTTATAGCTCAAAATAATTAGTAAATGCATGAAAAATAACAAATGAAGTAAGAAAGGATTGAAAAATGATGATGTGGCTTTGAATGGTGCATTTTGAACACACAAAAAGTCAGGAGTTCAAATAAGTTTTATAAAATGAAATCCCAGTGTAAGAGACGAGTTTCCGGATGAAATCCTGATACTTTGAAAGAGATTGTCCGTTTTGTACACGAAGTGCATCCAGTTTTTGCCGTAACCCTCTCAACTTTCTCGCACATGCTATGTGGATGAAATGATGATATCATGCCAACTTTCAACCTTTTCAGAGTTCATTTGAAATGTTTTTCAATTTTTGGGTCTTATAGCTCAAAATAATTAGTAAATGCATGAAAAATAACAAATGAAGTAAGAAAGGATTGAAAAATGATGATGTGGCTTTGAATGGTGCATTTTGAACACACAAAAAGTCAGGAGTTCAAATAAGTTTTAAAACATGAAATCCCTTTGTAACAGACGAGTTTCCGGATGAAATCCTGATACTTTGAAAGAGATTGTCCGTTTTGTACACGAAGTGCATCCAGTTTTTGCCGTAACCCTCTCAACTTTCTTGCACATGCTATGTGGATGAAATGATGATATCATGCCAGCTTGCAACCTTTTCGGAGTTCATTTGAAATGCTTTTCAATTTTATGGTCTTATAGCTTAAAATAATTAGTAAATGCATGAAAAATAACAAATGAAGTAAGAAAGGATTGAAAAATGATGATGTGGCTTTGAATGGTGCATTTTGAACACACAAAAAGTCAGGAGTTCAAATAAGTTTTATAAAATGAAATCCCTGTGTAACAGACGAGTTTCCGGATGAAATCCTGATACTTTGAAAGAGATTGTCCGTTTTGTACACGAAGTGCATCCAGTTTTTGCCGTAACCCTCTCAACTTTCTTGCACATGCTATGTGGATGAAATGATGATATCATGCCAACTTTCAAACTTTTCAGAGTTCATTTGAAATGCTTTTCAATTTTAGGGTCCTATAGCTCAAAATAATTAGTAAATGCATGAAAAATAACAAATGAAGTAAGAAAGGATTGAAAAATGATGATGTGGCTTTGAATGGTGCATTTTGAAGACACAAAAAGTCAGCAGTTCAAATAAGATTAAAAAAATGAAATCCCTTTGTAACAGACGAGTTTCCGGATGAAATCGTGATACTTTGAAAGAGATTGTCCGTTTTGTACACGAAGTGCATCCAGTTTTTTGCCGTAACCCTCTCAACTTTCTCGCACATGCTATGTGGATGAAATGATGATATCATGCCAACTTTCAACCTTTTCAGAGTTCATTTGAAATGCTTTTCAATTTTAGGGTCCTATAGCTCAAAATAATTAGTAAATGCATGAAAAATAACAAATGAAGTAAGAAAGGATTGAAAAATGATGATGTGGCTTTGAATGGTGCATTTTGAAGACACAAAAAGTCAGGAGTTCAAATAAGTTTTAAAAAATGAAATCCCTTTGTAACAGACGAGTTTCCGGATGAAATCCTGATACTTTGAAAGAGATTGTCCGTTTTGTACACGAAGTGCATCCAGTTTTTGCCGTATCCCTCTCAACTTTCTTGCACATGCTATGTGGATGAAATGATGATATCATGCCAACTTTCAACCTTTTCAGAGTTCATTTGAAATGCTTTTCAATTTTAGGGTCTTATAGCTCAAAATAATTAGTAAATGCATGAAAAATAACAAATGAAGTAAGAAAGGATTGAAAAATGATGATGTGGCTTTGAATGGTGCATTTTGAAGACACAAAAAGTCAGGAGTTCAAATAAGTTTAAAAAATGAAATCCCTTTGTAACAGACGAGTTCCCGGATGAAATCGTGATACTTTGAAAGAGATTGTCCGTTTTGTACACGAAGTGCATCCAGTTTTTGCCGTAACCCTCTCAACTTTCTCGCACATGCTATGTGGATGAAATGATGATATCATGCCAACTTTCAACCTTTTCAGAGTTCATTTGAAATGCTTTCAATTTTAGGGTCTTATAGCTCAAAATAATTAGTAAATGCATGCAAAATAACAAATGAAGTAAGAAAGGATTGAAAAATGATGATGTGGCTTTGAATGGTGCATTTTGAACACACAAAAAGTCAGGAGTTCAAATAAGTTAAAAAGAATGAAATCCCTTTGTAACAGACGAGTTTCCGGATGAAATCCTGATACTTTGAAAGAGATTGTCCGTTTTGTACACGAAGTGCATCCAGTTTTTGCCGTAACCCTCTCAACTTTCTTGCACATGCTATGTGGATGAAATGATGATATCATGCCAACTTTCAACCTTTTCAGAGTTCATTTGAAATGCTTTTCAATTTTAGGGTCTTATAGCTCAAAATAATTAGTAAATGCATGAAAAATAACAAATGAAGTAAGAAAGGATTGAAAAATGATGATGTGGCTTTGAATGGTGCATTTTGAAGACACAAAAAGTCAGGAGTTCAAATAAGTTTTAAAAAATGAAATCCCTTTGTAACAGACGAGTTTCCGGATGAAATCCTGATACTTTGAAAGAGATTGTCCGTTTTGTACACGAAGTGCATCCAGTTTTTGCCGTAACCCTCTCAACTTTCTCGCACATGCTATGTGGATGAAATGATGATATCATGCCAACTTTCAACCTTTTCAGAGTTCATTTGAAATGCTTTTCAATTTTAGGGTCTTATAGCTCAAAATAATTAGTAAATGCATGAAAAATAACAAATGAAGTAAGAAAGGATTGAAAAATGATGATGTGGCTTTGAATGGTGCATTTTGAACACACAAAAAGTCAGGAGTTCAAATAAGTTTAAAAAAATGAAATCCCTTTGTAACAGACGAGTTTCCGGATGAAATCCTGATACTTTGAAAGAGATTGTCCGTTTTGTACACGAAGTGCATCCAGTTTTTGCCGTAACCCTCTCAACTTTCTCGCACATGCTATGTGGATGAAATGATGATATCATGCCAACTTTCAACCTTTTCAGAGTTCATTTGAAATGCTTTTCAATTTTAGGGTCTTATAGCTCAAAATAATTAGTAAATGCATGAAAAATAACAAATGAAGTAAGAAAGGATTGAAAAATGATGATGTGGCTTTGAATGGTGCATTTTGAACACACAAAAAGTCAGGAGTTCAAATAAGTTTAAAAAAAATGAAATCCCTTTGTAACAGACGAGTTTCCGGATGAAATCCTGATACTTTGAAAGAGATTGTCCGTTTTGTACACGAAGTGCATCCAGTTTTTGCCGTAACCCTCTCAACTTTCTCGCACATGCTATGTGGATGAAATGATGATATCATGCCAACTTTCAACCTTTTCAGAGTTCATTTGAAATGCTTTTCAATTTTAGGGTCTTATAGCTCAAAATAATTAGTAAATGCATGAAAAATAACAAATGAAGTAAGAAAGGATTGAAAAATGATGATGTGGCTTTGAATGGTGCATTTTGAACACACAAAAAGTCAGGAGTTCAAATAAGTTTAAAAAAAATGAAATCCCTTTGTAACAGACGAGTTTCCGGATGAAATCCTGATACTTTGAAAGAGATTGTCCGTTTTGTACACGAAGTGCATCCAGTTTTTGCCGTAACCCTCTCAACTTTCTGGCACATGCTATGTGGATGAAATGATGATATCATGCCAACTTTCAAATTTTCAGAGTTCATTTGAAATGCTTTTCAATTTTAGGGTCCTATAGCTCAAAATAATTAGTAAATGCATGAAAAATAACAAATGAAGTAAGAAAGGATTGAAAAATGATGATGTGGCTTTGAATGGTGCATTTTGAAGACACAAAAAGTCAGGAGTTCAAATAAGTTTTAAAAATGAAATCCCTTTGTAACAGACGAGTTTCCGGATGAAATCCTGATACTTTGAAAGAGATTGTCCGTTTTGTACACGAAGTGCATCCAGTTTTTTGCCGTATCGCTCTCAACTTTCTTGCACATGCTATGTGGATGAAATGATGATATCATGCCAACTTTCAACCTTTTCAGAGTTCATTTGAAATGCTTTTCAATTTTAGGGTCTTATAGCTCAAAATAATTAGTAAATGCATGAAAAATAACAAATGAAGTAAGAAAGGATTGAAAAATGATGATGTGGCTTTGAATGGTGCATTTTGAAGACACAAAAAGTCAGGAGTTCAAATAAGTTTAAAAAAATGAAATCCCTTTGTAACAGACGAGTTCCCGGATGAAATCGTGATACTTTGAAAGAGATTGTCCGTTTTGTACACGAAGTGCATCCAGTTTTTGCCATAACCCTCTCAACTTTCTCGCACATGCTATGTGGATGAAATGAAATGATGATATCATGCCAACTTTCAACCTTTTCAGAGTTCATTTGAAATGCTTTTCAATTTTAGGGTCTTATAGCTCAAAATAATTAGTAAATGCATGCAAAATAACAAATGAAGTAAGAAAGGATTGAAAAATGATGATGTGCTTTGAATGGTGCATTTTGAACACACAAAAAGTCAGGAGTTCAAATAAGTTTTAAAAAATGAAATCCCTTTGTAACAGACGAGTTTCCGGATGAAATCCTGATACTTTGAAAGAGATTGTCCGTTTTGTACACGAAGTGCATCCAGTTTTTGCCGTAACCCTCTCAACTTTCTTGCACATGCTATGTGGATGAAATGATGATATCTGCCAGCTTGCAACCTTTTCGGAGTTCATTTGAAATGCTTTTCAATTTTATGGTCTTATAGCTCAAAATAATTAGTAAATGCATGAAAAATAACAAATGAAGTAAGAAAGGATTGAAAAATGATGATGTGGCTTTGAATGGTGCATTTTGAACACACAAAAAGTCAGGAGTTCAAATAAGTTTTATAAAATGAAATCCCTGTGTAACAGACGAGTTTCCGGATGAAATCCTGATACTTTGAAAGAGATTGTCCGTTTTGTACACGAAGTGCATCCAGTTTTTGCCGTAACCCTCTCAACTTTCTTGCACATGCTATGTGGATGAAATGATGATATCATGCCAACTTTCAAACTTTTCAGAGTTCATTTGAAATGCTTTTCATTTTTAGGGTCCTATAGCCTCAAAATAATTAGTAAATGCATGAAAAATAACAAATGAAGTAAGAAAGGATTGAAAAATGATGATGTGGCTTTGAATGTGCATTTTGAAGACACAAAAAGTCAGCAGTTCAAATAAGTTTAAAAAAATGAAATCCCTTTGTAACAGACGAGTTTCCGGATGAAATCGTGATACTTTGAAAGAGATTGTCCGTTTTGTACACGAAGTGCATCCAGTTTTTGCCGTAACCCTCTCAACTTTCTCGCACATGCTATGTGGATGAAATGATGATATCATGCCAACTTTCACCTTTTCAGAGTTCATTTGAAATGCTTTTCAATTTTAGGGTCCTATAGCTCAAAATAATTAGTAAATGCATGAAAAATAACAAATGAAGTAAGAAAGGATTGAAAAATGATGATGTGGCTTTGAATGGTGCATTTGAAGACACAAAAAGTCAGGAGTTCAAATAAGTTTTAAAAATGAAATCCCTTTGTAACAGACGAGTTCCGGATGAAATCCTGATACTTTGAAAGAGATTGTCCGTTTCGTACACGAAGTGCATCCAGTTTTTGCCGTATCCCTCTCAAATTTCTTGCACATGCTATGTGGATGAAATGATGATATCATGCCAACTTTCAACCTTTTCAGAGTTCATTTGAAATGCTTTTCAATTTTAGGGTCTTATAGCTCAAAATAATTAGTAAATGCATGAAAAATAACAAATGAAGTAAGAAAGGATTGAAAAATGATGATGTGCTTTGAATGGTGCATTTTGAAGACACAAAAAGTCAGGAGTTCAAATAAGTTTAAAAAAATGAAATCCCTTTGTAACAGACGGGTTCCCGGATGAAATCGTGATACTTTGAAAGAGATTGTCCGTTTTGTACACGAAGTGCATCCAGTTTTTGCCTTAACCCTCTCAACTTTCTCGCACATGCTATGTGGATGAAATGATGATATCATGCCAACTTTCAACCTTTTCAGAGTTCATTTGAAATGCTTTTCAATTTAGGGTCCTATAGCTCAAAATAATTAGTAAATGCATGAAAAATAACAAATGAAGTAAGAAAGGATTGAAAAATGATGATGTGCTTTGAATGGTGCATTTTGAAGACACAAAAAGTCAGGAGTTCAAATAAGTTTAAAAAAAATGAAATCCCTTTGTAACAGACGAGTTTCCGGATGAAATCCTGATACTTTGAAAGAGATTGTCCGTTTTGTACACGAAGTGCATCCAGTTTTTGCCGTAACCCTCTCAACTTTCTCGCACATGCTATGTGGATGAAATGATGATATCATGCCAACTTTCAACCTTTTTAGAGTTCATTTCAAATGCTTTTCAATTTTAGGGTCTTATAGCTCAAAATAATTAGTAAATGCATGAAAAATAACAAATGAAGTAAGAAAGGATTGAAAAATGATGATGTGGCTTTGAATGGTGCATTTTGAACACACAAAAAGTCAGGAGTTCAAATAAGTTTAAAAAAAATGAAATCCCTTTGTAACAGACGAGTTTCCGGATGAAATCCTGATACTTTGAAAGAGATTGTCCGTTTTGTACACGAAGTGCATCCAGTTTTTGCCGTAACCCTCTCAACTTTCTGGCACATGCTATGTGGATGAAATGATGATATCATGCCAACTTTCAAAATTTTCAGAGTTCATTTGAAATGCTTTTCAATTTTAGGGTCCTATAGCTCAAAATAATTAGTAAATGCATGAAAAATAACAAATGAAGTAAGAAAGGATTGAAAAATGATGATGTGGCTTTGAATGGTGCATTTTGAAGACACAAAAAGTCAGGAGTTCAAATAAGTTTTAAAAAATGAAATCCCTTTGTAACAGACGAGTTTCCGGATGAAATCCTGATACTTTGAAAGAGATTGTCCGTTTTGTACACGAAGTGCATCCAGTTTTTGCCGTATCCCTCTCAACTTTCTTGCACATGCTATGTGGATGAAATGATGATATCATGCCAACTTTCAACCTTTTCAGAGTTCATTTGAAATGCTTTTCAATTTTAGGGTCTTATAGCTCAAAATAATTAGTAAATGCATGAAAATAACAAATGAAGTAAGAAAGGATTGAAAAATGATGATGTGGCTTTGAATGGTGCATTTTGAAGACACAAAAAGTCAGGAGTTCAAATAAGTTTAAAAAAATGAAATCCCTTTGTAACAGACGAGTTCCCGGATGAAATCGTGATACTTTGAAAGAGATTGTCCGTTTTGTACACGAAGTGCATCCAGTTTTTGCCATAACCCTCTCAACTTTCTCGCACATGCTATGTGGATGAAATGATGATATCATGCCAACTTTCAACCTTTTCAGAGTTCATTTGAAATGCTTTTCAATTTTAGGGTCTTATAGCTCAAAATAATTAGTAAATGCATGAAAAATAACAAATGAAGTAAGAAAGGATTGAAAAATGATGATGTGGCTTTGAATGGTGCATTTTGAACACACAAAAAGTCAGGAGTTCAAATAAGTTTTAAAAAATGAAATCCCTTTGTAACAGACGAGTTTCCGGATGAAATCCTGATACTTTGAAAGAGATTGTCCGTTTTGTACACGAAGTGCATCCAGTTTTTGCCGTAACCCTCTCAACTTTCTTGCACATGCTATGTGGATGAAATGATGATATCATGCCAGCTTGCTACCTTTTCGGAGTTCATTTGTAATGCTTTTCAATTTTATGGTCTTATAGCTCAAAATAATTAGTAAATGCATGAAAAATAACAAATGAAGTAAGAAAGGATTGAAAAATGATGATGTGGCTTTGAATGGTGCATTTCGAACACACAAAAAGTCAGGAGTTCAAATAAGTTTTATAAAATGAAATCCCTGTGTAACAGACGAGTTTCCGGATGAAATCCTGATACTTTGAAAGAGATTGTCCGTTTTGTACACGAAGTGCATCCAGTTTTTGCCGTAACCTCTCAACTTTCTTGCACATGCTATGTGGATGAAATGATGATATCATGCCAACTTTCAAACTTTTCAGAGTTCATTTGAAATGCTTTTCAATTTTAGGGTCCTATAGCTCAAAATAATTAGTAAATGCATGAAAAATAACAAATGAAGTAAGAAAGGATTGAAAAATGATGATGTGGCTTTGAATGGTGCATTTTGAAGACACAAAAAGTCAGCAGTTCAAATAAGTTTAAAAAAATGAAATCCCTTTGTAACAGACGAGTTTCCGGATGAAATCGTGATACTTTGAAAGAGATTGTCCGTTTTGTACACGAAGTGCATCCAGTTTTTGCCGTAACCCTCTCAACTTTCTCGCACATGCTATGTGGATGAAATGATGATATCATGCCAACTTTCAACCTTTTCAGAGTTCATTTGAAATGCTTTTCAATTTTAGGGTCCTATAGCTCAAAATAATTAGTAAATGCATGAAAAATAACAAATGAAGTAAGAAAGGATTGAAAAATGATGATGTGGCTTTGAATGGTGCATTTTGAAGACACAAAAAGTCAGGAGTTCAAATAAGTTTTAAAAAATGAAATCCCTTTGTAACAGACGAGTTTCCGGATGAAATCCTGATACTTTGAAAGAGATTGTCCGTTTTGTACACGAAGTGCATCCAGTTTTTGCCGTATCCCTCTCAAATTTCTTGCACATGCTATGTGGATGAAATGATGATATCATGCCAACTTTCAACCTTTTCAGAGTTCATTTGAAATGCTTTTCAATTTTAGGGTCTTATAGCTCAAAATAATTAGTAAATGCATGAAAAATAACAAATGAAGTAAGAAAGGATTGAAAAATGATGATGTGGCTTCGAATGGTGCATTTTGAAGACACAAAAAGTCAGGAGTTCAAATAAGTTTAAAAAAATGAAATCCCTTTGTAACAGACGAGTTCCCGGATGAAATCGTGATACTTTGAAAGAGATTGTCCGTTTTGTACACGAAGTGCATCCAGTTTTTGCCATAACCCTCTCAACTTTCTCGCACATGCTATGTGGATGAAATGATGATATCATGCCAACTTTCAACCTTTTCAGAGTTCATTTGAAATGCTTTTCAATTTTAGGGTCTTATAGCTCAAAATAATTAGTAAATGCATGCAAAATAACAAATGAAGTAAGAAAGGATTGAAAAATGATGATGTGGCTTTGAATGGTGCATTTTGAACACACAAAAAGTCAGGAGTTCAAATAAGTTTTAAAAAATGAAATCCCTTTGTAACAGACGAGTTTCCGGATGAAATCCTGATACTTTGAAAGAGATTGTCCGTTTTGTACACGAAGTGCATCCAGTTTTTGCCGTAACCCTCTCAACTTTCTTGCACATGCTATGTGGATGAAATGATGATATCATGCCAGCTTGCTACCTTTTCGGAGTTCATTTGTAATGCTTTTCAATTTTATGGTCTTATAGCTCAAAATAATTAGTAAATGCATGAAAAATAACAAATGAAGTAAGAAAGGATTGAAAAATGATGATGTGGCTTTGAATGGTGCATTTTGAACACACAAAAAGTCAGGAGTTCAAATAAGTTTTATAAAATGAAATCCCTGTGTAACAGACGAGTTTCCGGATGAAATCCTGATACTTTGAAAGAGATTGTCCGTTTTGTACACGAAGTGCATCCAGTTTTTGCCGTAACCTCTCAACTTTCTTGCACATGCTATGTGGATGAAATGATGATATCATGCCAACTTTCAAACTTTTCAGAGTTCATTTGAAATGCTTTTCAATTTTAGGGTCCTATAGCTCAAAATAATTAGTAAATGCATGAAAAATAACAAATGAAGTAAGAAAGGATTGAAAAATGATGATGTGGCTTTGAATGGTGCATTTTGAAGACACAAAAAGTCAGCAGTTCAAATAAGTTTAAAAAAATGAAATCCCTTTGTAACAGACGAGTTTCCGGATGAAATCGTGATACTTTGAAAGAGATTGTCCGTTTTGTACACGAAGTGCATCCAGTTTTTGCCGTAACCCTCTCAACTTTCTCGCACATGCTATGTGGATGAAATGATGATATCATGCCAACTTTCAACCTTTTCAGAGTTCATTTGAAATGCTTTTCAATTTTAGGGTCCTATAGCTCAAAATAATTAGTAAATGCATGAAAAATAACAAATGAAGTAAGAAAGGATTGAAAAATGATGATGTGGCTTTGAATGGTGCATTTTGAAGACACAAAAAGTCAGGAGTTCAAATAAGTTTTAAAAAATGAAATCCCTTTGTAACAGACGAGTTCCCGGATGAAATCGTGATACTTTGAAAGAGATTGTCCGTTTTGTACACGAAGTGCATCCAGTTTTTGCAGTAACCCTCTCAACTTTCTCGCACATGCTATGTGGATGAAATGATGATATCATGCCAACTTTCAACCTTTTCAGAGTTCATTTGAAATGCTTTTCAATTTTAGGGTCTTATAGCTCAAAATAATTAGTAAATGCATGCAAAATAACAAATGAAGTAAGAAAGGATTGAAAAATGATGATGTGGCTTTGAATGGTGCATTTTGAACACACAAAAAGTCAGAGTTCAAATAAGTTAAAAAGAATGAAATCCCTTTGTAACAGACGAGTTTCCGTATGAAATCCTGATACTTTGAAAGAGATTGTCCGTTTTGTACGCGAAGTGCATCCAGTTTTTGCCGTAACCCTCTCAACTTTCTTGCACATGCTATGTGGATGAAATGATGATATCATGCCAACTTTCAACCTTTTCAGAGTTCATTTGAAATGCTTTTCAATTTTAGGGTCTTATAGCTCAAAATAATTAGTAAATGCATGAAAAATAACAAATGAAGTAAGAAAGGATTGAAAAATGATGATGTGGCTTTGAATGGTGCATTTTGAAGACACAAAAAGTCAGGAGTTCAAATAAGTTTTAAAAAATGAAATCCCTTTGTAACAGACGAGTTTCCGGATGAAATCCTGATACTTTGAAAGAGATTGTCCGTTTTGTACACGAAGTGCATCCAGTTTTTGCCGTAACCCTCTCAACTTTCTCGCACATGCTATGTGGATGAAATGATGATATCATGCCAACTTTCAACCTTTTCAGAGTTCATTTGAAATGCTTTTCAATTTTAGGGTGTTATAGCTCAAAATAATTAGTAAATGCATGAAAAATAACAAATGAAGTAAGAAAGGATTGAAAAATGATGATGTGGCTTTGAATGGTGCATTTTGAACACACAAAAAGTCAGGAGTTCAAATAAGTTTAAAAAAAATGAAATCCCTTTGTAACAGACGAGTTTCCGGATGAAATCGTGATACTTTGAAAGAGATTGTCCGTTTTGTACACGAAGTGTCATCCAGTTTTTGCCGTAACCCTCTCAACTTTCTTGCACATGCTATGTGGATGAAATGATGATATCATGCCAACTTTCAACCTTTTCAGAGTTCATTTGAAATGCTTTTCAATTTTAGGGTCTTATAGCTCAAAATAATTAGTAAATGCATGAAAAATAACAAATGAAGTAAGAAAGGATTGAAAAATGATGATGTGGCTTTGAATGGTGCATTTTGAAGACACAAAAAGTCAGGAGTTCAAATAAGTTTTAAAAAATGAAATCCCTTTGTAACAGACGAGTTTCCGGATGAAATCCTGATACTTTGAAAGAGATTGTCCGTTTTGTACACGAAGTGCATCCAGTTTTTGCCGTAACCCTCTCAACTTTCTCGCACATGCTATGTGGATGAAATGATGATATCATGCCAACTTTCAACCTTTTCAGAGTTCATTTGAAATGCTTTTCAATTTTAGGGTCTTATAGCTCAAAATAATTAGTAAATGCATGAAAAATAACAAATGAAGTAAGAAAGGATTGAAAAATGATGATGTGGCTTTGAATGGTGCATTTTGAACACACAAAAGTCAGGAGTTCAAATAAGTTTAAAAAAAATGAAATCCCTTTGTAACAGACGAGTTTCCGGATGAAATCCTGATACTTTGAAAGAGATTGTCCGTTTTGTACACGAAGTGCATCCAGTTTTTGCCGTAACCCTCTCAACTTTCTCGCACATGCTATGTGGATGAAATGATGATATCATGCCAACTTTCAACCTTTTCAGGGTTCATTTGAAATGCTTTTCAATTTTAGGGTCTTATAGCTCAAAATAATTAGTAAATGCATGAAAAATAACAAATGAAGTAAGAAAGGATTGAAAAATGATGATGTGGCTTTGAATGGTGCATTTTGAACACACAAAAAGTCAGGAGTTCAAATAAGTTTAAAAAAATGAAATCCCTTTGTAACAGACGAGTTTCCGGATGAAATCCTGATACTTTGAAAGAGATGTCCGTTTTGTACACGAAGTGCATCCAGTTTTTGCCGTAACCCTCTCAACTTTCTCGCACATGCTATGTGGATGAAATGATGATATCATGCCAACTTTCAACCTTTTCAGAGTTCATTTGAAATGCTTTTCAATTTTAGGGTCTTATAGCTCAAAATAATTAGTAAATGCATGAAAAATAACAAATGAAGTAAGAAGGATTGAAAAATGATGATGTGGCTTTGAATGGTGCATTTTGAACACACAAAAAGTCAGGAGTTCAAATAAGTTTAAAAAAATGAAATCCCTTTGTAACAGACGAGTTTCCGGATGAAATCCTGATACTTTGAAAGAGATTGTCCGTTTTGTACACGAAGTGGATCCAGTTTTTGCCGTAACCCTCTCACTTTCTCGCACATGCTATGTGGATGAAATGATGATATCATGCCAACTTTCAACCTTTTCAGAGTTCATTTGAAATGCTTTTCAATTTTAGGGTCTTATAGCTCAAAATAATTAGTAAATGCATGAAAAATAACAAATGAAGTAAGAAAGGATTGAAAAATGATGATGTGGCTTTGAATGGTGCATTTTGAAGACACAAAAAGTCAGGAGTTCAAATAAGTTTAAAAAAATGAAATCCCTTTGTAACAGACGAGTTTCCGGATGAAATCCTGATACTTTGAAAGAGATTGTCTGTTTTGTACACGAAGTGGATCCAGTTTTTGCCGTAACCCTCTCAACTTTCTCGCACATGCTATGTGGATAAAATGATGATATCATGCCAACTTTCAACCTTTTCAGAGTTCATTTGAAATGCTTTTCATTTTAGGGTCTTATAGCTCAAAATAATTAGTAAATGCATGAAAAATAACAAATGAAGTAAGAAAGGATTGAAAAATGATGATGTGGCTTTGATGGTGCATTTTGAACACGCAAAAAGTCAGGAGTTCAAATAAGTTTTAAAAAATGAAATCCCTTTGTAACAGACGAGTTTCCGGATGAAATCCTGATACTTTGAAAGAGATTGTCCGTTTTGTACACGAAGTGCATCCAGTTTTGCGGTAACCCTCTCAACTTTCTCGCACATGCTATGTGGATGAAATGATGATATCATGCCAGCTTTCAACCTTTTCAGAGTTCATTTGAAATGCTTTTCAATTTTAGGGTTTATAGCTCAAAATAATTAGTAAATGCATGAAAAATAACAAATGAAGTAAGAAAGGATTGAAAAATGATGATGTGGCTTTGAATGGTGCATTTTGAACACGCAAAAAGTCAGGAGTTCAAATAAGTTTTAAAAAATGAAATCCTTTGTAACAGACGAGTTTCCGGATGAAATCCTGATACTTTGAAAGAGATTGTCCGTTTTGTACACGAAGTGCATCCAGTTTTTGCGGTAACCCTCTCAACTTTCTCGCACATGCTATGTGATGAAATGATGATATCATGCCAGCTTTCAACCTTTTCAGAGTTCATTTGAAATGCTTTTCAATTTTAGGGTTTATAGCTCAAAATAATTAGTAAATGCATGAAAAATAACAAATGAAGTAAGAAAGGATTGAAAAATGATGATGTGGCTTTGAATGGTGCATTTTGAACACACAAAAAGTCAGGAGTTCAAATAAGTTTTAAAAAATGAAATCCCTTTGTAACAGACGAGTTTCCGGATGAAATCCTAATACTTTGAAAGAGATTGTCCGTTTTGTACACGAAGTGCATCCAGTTTTTGCCGTAACCCTCTCAACTTTCTTGCACATGCTGTGTGGATGAAATGATGATATCATGCCAGCTTGCAACCTTTTCAGAGTTCATTTGAAATGCTTTTCAATTTTAGGGTCTTATAGCTCAAAATAATTAGTAAATGCATGAAAAATAACAAATGAAGTAAGAAAGGATTGAAAAATGATGATGTGCTTTGAATGGAGCATTTTGAACACACAAAAAGTCAGGAGTTCAAATAAGTTTTAAAAAATGAAATTCCTTTGTAACAGACGAGTTTCGGATGAAATCCTGATACTTTGAAAGAGATTGTCCGGTTTGTACACGAAGTGCATCCAGTTTTTGCCGTAACCCTCTCAACTTTCTCGCACATGCTATGTGGATGAAATGATGATATCATGCCAACTTTCAACCTTTTCAGAGTTCATTTGAAATGCTTTTCAATTTTAGGGTTTATAGCTCAAAATAATTAGTAAATGCATGAAAAATAACAAATGAAGTAAGAAAGGATTGAAAAATGATGATGTGGCTTTGAATGGTGCATTTTGAAGACACAAAAAGTCAGGAGTTCAAATAAGTTTAAAAAAATGAAATCCCTTTGTAACAGACGAGTTTCCGGATGAAATCCTGATACTTTGAAAGAGATTGTCTGTTTTGTACACGAAGTGGATCCAGTTTTTGCCGTAACCCTCTCAACTTTCTCGCACATGCTATGTGGATGAAATGATGATATCATGCCAACTTTCAACCTTTTCAGAGTTCATTTGAAATGCTTTTCAATTTTAGGGTCTTATAGCTCAAAATAATTAGTAAATGCATGAAAAATAACAAATGAAGTAAGAAAGGATTGAAAAATGATGATGTGGCTTTGAATGGTGCATTTTGAACACACAAAAAGTCAGGAGTTCAAATAAGTTTTAAAAAATGAAATCCCTTTGTAACAGACGAGTTTCCGGATGAAATCGTGATACTTTGAAAGAGATTGTCCGTTTTGTACACGAAGTGCATCCAGGTTTTGCCGTAACCCTCTCAACTTTCTCGCACATGCTATGTGGATGAAATGATGATATCATGCCAACTTTCAACCTTTTCAGAGTTCATTTGAAATGCTTTTCAATTTTAGGGTCTTATAGCTCAAAATAATTAGTAAATGCATGAAAAATAACAAATGAAGTAAGAAAGGATTGAAAAATGATGATGTGGCTTTGAATGCATTTTGAACACACAAAAAGTCAGGAGTTCAAATAAGTTTTAAAAATGAAATCCCTTTGTAACAGACGAGTTTCCGGATGAAATCCGGATACTTTGAAAGAGATTGTCCGGTTTGTACACGAAGTGCATCCAGTTTTTGCCGTAACCCTCTCAACTTTCTCGCACATGCTATGTGGATGAAATGATGATATCATGCCAACTTTCAACCTTTTCGGAGTTCATTTGAAATGCTTTTCAATTTTATGGTCTTATAGCTCAAAATAATTAGTAAATGCATGAAAAATAACAAATGAAGTAAGAAAGGATTGAAAAATGATGATGTGGCTTTGAATGGTGCATTTTGAACACACAAAAAGTCAGGAGTTCAAATAAGTTTTAAAAAATGAAATCCCTTTGTAACAGACGAGTTTCCGGATGAAATCGTGATACTTTGAAAGAGATTGTCCGTTTTGTACACGAAGTGCATCCAGGTTTTGCCGTAACCCTCTCAACTTTCTCGCACATGCTATGTGGATGAAATGATGATATCATGCCAACTTTCAACCTTTTCAGAGTTCAATTTGAAATGCTTTTCAATTTTAGGGTCTTATAGCTCAAAATAATTAGTAAATGCATGAAAAATAACAAATGAAGTAAGAAAGGATTGAAAAATGATGATGTGTGCTTTGAATGGTGCATTTGAACACACAAAAAGTCAGGAGTTCAAATAAGTTTTAAAAAATGAAATCCCTTTGTAACAGACGAGTTTCCGGATGAAATCCGGATACTTTGAAAGAGATTGTCCGGTTTGTACACGAAGTGCATCCAGTTTTTTCCGTAACCCTCTCAACTTTCTCGCACATGCTATGTGGATGAAATGATGATATCATGCCAACTTTCAACCTTTTCGGAGTTCATTTGAAATGCTTTTCAATTTTATGGTCTTATAGCTCAAAATAATTAGTAAATGCATGAAAAATAACAAATGATGTAAGAAAGGATTGAAAAATGATGATGTGGCTTTGAATGGTGCATTTTGAACACACAAAAAGTCAGGAGTTCAAATAAGTTTTAAAAAATGAAATCCCTTTGTAACAGACGAGTTTCCGGATGAAATCCTGATACTTTGAAAGAGATTGTCCGTTTTGTACACGAAGTGCATCCAGTTTTTGCCGTAACCCTCTCAACTTTCTTGCACATGCTATGTGGATGAAATGATGATATCATGCCAGCTTGCAACCTTTTAAGAGTTCATTTGAAATGCTTGTCAATTTTAGGGTCTTATAGCTCAAAATAATTAGTAAATGCATGAAAAATAACAAATGAAGTAAGAAAGGATTGAAAAATGATGATGTGGCTTTGAATGGTGCATTTTGGACACACAAAAAGTCAGGAGTTCAAATAAGTTTTATAAAATGAAATCCCTGTGTAACAGACGAGTTTCCGGATGAAATTCTGATACTTTGAAAGAGATTGTCCGTTTTGTACACGAAGTGCATCCAGTTTTTGCCGTAACCCTCTCAACTTTCTTGCACATGCTATGTGGATGAAATGATGATATCATGCCAACTTTCAAACTTTTCAGAGTTCATTTGAAATGCTTTTCAATTTTAGGGTCCTATAGCTCAAAATAATTAGTAAATGCATGAAAAATAACAAATGAAGTAAGAAAGGATTGAAAAATGATGATGTGGCTTTGAATGGTGCATTTTGAGACACAAAAAGTCAGGAGTTCAAATAAGTTTAAAAAAATGAAATCCCTTTGTAACAGACGAGTTTCCGGATGAAATCCTGATACTTTGAAAGAGATTGTCCGTTTTGTACACGAAGTGCATCCAGTTTTTGCCGTATCCCTCTCAACTTTCTTGCACATGCTATGTGGATGAAATGATGATATCATGCCAACTTTCAACCTTTTCAGAGTTCATTTGAAATGCTTTTCAATTTTAGGGTCTTATAGCTCAAAATAATTAGTAAATGCATGAAAAATAACAAATGAAGTAAGAAAGGATTGAAAAATGATGATGTGGCTTTGAATGGTGCATTTTGAAGACACAAAAAGTCAGGAGTTCAAATAAGTTTTAAAAAATGAAATCCGTTTGTAACAGACGAGTTCCCGGATGAAATCCTGATACTTTGAAAGAGATTGTCCGTTTTGTACACGAAGTGCATCCAGTTTTTGCCGTAACCCTCTCAACTTTCTCGCACATGCTATGTGGATGAAATGATGATATCATGCCAACTTTCAACCTTTTCAGAGTTCATTTGAAATGCTTTTCAATTTTAGGGTCTTATAGCTCAAAATAATTAGTAAATGCATGCAAAATAACAAATGAAGTAAGAAAGGATTGAAAAATGATGATGTGGCTTTGAATGGTGCATTTTGAACACACAAAAAGTCAGGAGTTCAAATAACTTAAAAAGAATGAAATCCCTTTGTAACAGACGAGTTTCCGGATGAAATCCTGATACTTTGAAAGAGATTGTCCGTTTTGTACACGAAGTGCATCCAGTTTTTGCCGTAACCCTCTCAACTTTCTCTCACATGCTATGTGGATGAAATGATGATATCATGCCAACTTTCAACCTTTTCAGAGTTCATTTGAAATGCTTTTCAATTTTAGGGTCTTATAGCTCAAAATAATTAGTAAATGCATGAAAAATAACAAATGAAGTAAGAAAGGATTGAAAAATGATGATGTGGCTTTGAATGGTGCATTTTGAAGACACAAAAAGTCAGGAGTTCAAATAAATTTTAAAAAATGAAATCCCTTTGTAACGGACGAGTTTCCGGATGAAATCCTGATACTTTGAAAGAGATTGTCCGTTTTGTACACGAAGTGCACCCAGTTTTTGCCGTAACCCTCTCAACTTTCTCGCACATGCTATGTGGATGAAATGATGATATCATGCCAACTTTCAACCTTTTCAGAGTTCATTTGAAATGCTTTTCAATTTTAGGGTCTTATAGCTTAAAATAATTAGTAAATGCATGAAAAATAACAAATGAAGTAAGAAAGGATTGAAAAATGATGATGTGGCTTGGTGCATTTTGAAGACACAAAAAGTCAGGAGTTCAAATAAGTTTAAAAAAATGAAATCCCTTTGTAACAGACGAGTTTCCGGATGAAATCCTGATACTTCGAAAGAGATTGTCCGTTTTGTACACGAAGTGCATCCAGGTTTTGCCGTAACCCTCTCAACTTTCTTGCACATGCTATGTGGATGAAATGATGATATCATGCCAACTTTCAACCTTTTCAGAGTTCATTTGAAATGCTTTTCAATTTTAGGGTCTTATAGCTCAAAATAATTAGTAAATGCATGAAAAATAACAAATGAAGTAAGAAAGGATTGAAAAATGATGATGTGGCTTTGAATGGTGCATTTTGAACACACAAAAAGTCAGGAGTTTCAAATAAGTTTAAAAAAAATGAAATCCCTTTGTAACAGACGAGTTTCCGGATGAAATCCTGATACTTTGAAAGAGATTGTCCGTTTTGTACACGAAGTGCATCCGGTTTTTGCCGTAACCCTCTCAACTTTCTCGCACATGCTATGTGGATGAAATGATGATATCATGCCACCTTTCAACCTTTTCAGAGTTCATTTGAAATGCTTTTAAATTTTAGGGTCTTATAGCTCAAAATAATTAGTAAATGCATGCAAAATAACAAATGAAGTAAGAAAGGATTGAAAAATGATGATGTGGCTTTGAATGGTGCATTTTGAACACACAAAAAGTCAGGAGTTCAAATAAGTTTTAAAAAATGAAATCCCTTTGTAACAGACGAGTTTCCGGATGAAATCCTGATACTTTGAAAGAGATTGTCCGTTTTGTACACGAAGTGCATCCAGTTTTTGCCGTAACCCTCTCAACTTTCTTGCACATGCTATGTGGATGAAATGATGATATCATGCCAACTTTCAACCTTTTCGGAGTTCATTTGAAATGCTTTTCAATTTTAGGGTCTTATAGCTCAAAATAATTAGTAAATGCATGAAAAATAACAAATGAAGTAAGAAAGGATTGAAAAATGATGATGTGGCTTTGAATGGTGCATTTTGAACACACAAAAAGTCAGGAGTTCAAATAAGTTTTAAAAAATGAAATCCCTTTGTAACAGACGAGTTTCCGGATGAAATCCTGATACTTTGAAAGAGATTGTCCGTTTTGTACACGAAGTGCATCCACTTTTTGCCGTAACCCTCTCAACTTTCTTGCAAATGCTATGTGGATGAAATGATGATATCATGCCAACTTTCAACCTTTTCAGAGTTCATTTGAAATGCTTTTCAATTTTAGGGTCTTATAGCTCAAAATAATTAGTAAATGCATGAAAAATAACAAATGAAGTAAGAAAGGATTGAAAAATGATGATGTGGCTTTGAATGGTGCATTTTGAACACACAAAAAGTCAAGAGTTCAAATAAGTTTTAAAAAATGAAATCCCTTTGTAACAGACGAGTTTTCGGATGAAATCCTGATACTTTGAAAGAGATTGTCCGTTTTGTACACGAAGTGCATCCAGTTTTTGCCGTAACCCTCTCAACTTTCTTGCACATGCTATGTGGATGAAATGATGATATCATGCCAACTTTCAAACTTTTCAGAGTTCATTTGAAATGCTTTTCAATTTTAGGGTCCTATAGCTCAAAATAATTAGTAAATGCATGAAAAATAACAAATGAAGTAAGAAAGGATTGAAAAATGATGATGTGGCTTTGAATGGTGCATTTTGAAGACACAAAAAGTCAGGAGTTCAAATAAGTTTTAAAAAATGAAATCCCTTTGTAACAGACGAGTTTCCGGATGAAATCCTGATACTTAGAAAGAGATTGTCCGTTTTGTACACGAAGTGCATCCAGTTTTTTGCCGTAACCCTCTCAACTTTCTCGCACATGCTATGTGGATGAAATGATGATATCATGCCAACTTTCAACCTTTTCAGAGTTCATTTGAAATGCTTTTCAATTTTAGGGTCTTATAGCTCAAAATAATTAGTAAATGCATGAAAAATAACAAATGAAGTAAGAAAGGATTGAAAAATGATGATGTGGCTTTGAATGGTGCATTTTGAACACACAAAAAGTCAGGAGTTCAAATAAGTTTAAAAAAAATGAAATCCCTTTGTAACAGACGAGTTTCCGGATGAAATCCTGATACTTTGAAAGAGATTGTCCGTTTTGTACACGAAGTGCATCCAGTTTTTGCCGTAACCCTCTCAACTTTCTGGCACATGCTATGTGGATGAAATGATGATATCATGCCAACTTTCAAAATTTTCAGAGTTCATTTGAAATGCTTTTCAATTTTAGGGTCCTATAGTTCAAAATAATTAGTAAATGCATGAAAAATAACAAATGAAGTAAGAAAGGATTGAAAAATGATGATGTGGCTTTGAATGGTGCATTTTGAACACACAAAAAGTCAGGAGTTCAAATAAGTTTTAAAAAATGAAATCCCTTTGTAACAGACGAGTTTCCGGATGAAATCCTGATACTTTGAAAGAGATTGTCCGTTTTGTACACGAAGTGCATCCAGTTTTTGCCGTATCCCTCTCAACTTTCTTGCACATGCTATGTGGATGAAATGATGATATCATGCCAACTTTCAACCTTTTCAGAGTTCATTTGAAATGCTTTTCAATTTTAGGGTCTTATAGCTCAAAATAATTAGTAAATGCATGAAAAATAACAAATGAAGTAAGAAAGGATTGAAAAATGATGATGTGGCTTTGAATGGTGCATTTTGAAGACACAAAAAGTCAGGAGTTCAAATAAGTTTAAAAAAATGAAATCCCTTTGTAACAGACGAGTTCCCGGATGAAATCGTGATACTTTGAAAGAGATTGTCCGTTTTGTACACGAAGTGCATCCAGTTTTTGCCATAACCCTCTCAACTTTCTCGCACATGCTATGTGGATGAAATGATGATATCATGCCAACTTTCAACCTTTTCAGAGTTCATTTGAAATGCTTTTCAATTTTAGGGTCTTATAGCTCAAAATAATTAGTAAATGCATGCAAAATAACAAATGAAGTAAGAAAGGATTGAAAAATGATGATGTGGCTTTGAATGGTGCATTTTGAACACACAAAAAGTCAGGAGTTCAAATAAGTTTTAAAAAATGAAATCCCTTTGTAACAGACGAGTTTCCGGATGAAATCCTGATACTTTGAAAGAGATTGTCCGTTTTGTACACGAAGTGCATCCAGTTTTTGCCGTAACCCTCTCAACTTTCTTGCACATGCTATGTGGATGAAATGATGATATCATGCCAGCTTGCAACCTTTTCGGAGTTCATTTGAAATGCTTTTCAATTTTATGGTCTTACAGCTCAAAATAATTAGTAAATGCATGAAAAATAACAAATGAAGTAAGAAAGGATTGAAAAATGATGATGTGGCTTTGAATGGTGCATTTTGAACACACAAAAAGTCAGGAGTTCAAATAAGTTTTATAAAATGAAATCCCTGTGTAACAGACGAGTTTCCGGATGAAATCCTGATACTTTGAAAGAGATTGTCCGTTTTGTACACGAAGTGCATCCAGTTTTTGCCGTAACCCTCTCAACTTTCTTGCACATGCTATGTGGATGAAATGATGATATCATGCCAACTTTCAAACTTTTCAAAGTTCATTTGAAATGCTTTTCAATTTTAGGGTCCTATAGCTCAAAATAATTAGTAAATGCATGAAAAATAACAAATGAAGTAAGAAAGGATTGAAAAATGATGATGTGGCTTTGAATGGTGCATTTTGAAGACACAAAAAGTCAGCAGTTCAAATAAGTTTAAAAAAATGAAATCCCTTTGTAACAGACGAGTTTCCGGATGAAATCGTGATACTTTGAAAGAGATTGTCCGTTTTGTACACGAAGTGCATCCAGTTTTTGCCGTAACCCTCTCAACTTTCTCGCACATGCTATGTGGATGAAATGATGATATCATGCCAACTTTCAACCTTTTCAGAGTTCATTTGAAATGCTTTTCAATTTTAGGGTCCTATAGCTCAAAATAATTAGTAAATGCATGAAAAATAACAAATGAAGTAAGAAAGGATTGAAAAATGATGATGTGGCTTTGAATGGTGCATTTTGAAGACACAAAAAGTCAGGAGTTCAAATAAGTTTTAAAAAATGAAATCCCTTTGTAACAGACGAGTTTCCGGATGAAATCCTGATACTTTGAAAGAGATTGTCCGTTTTGTACACGAAGTGCATCCAGTTTTTGCCGTATCCCTCTCAAATTTCTTGCACATGCTATGTGGATGAAATGATGATATCATGCCAACTTTCAACCTTTTCAGAGTTCATTTGAAATGCTTTTCAATTTTAGGGTCTTATAGCTCAAAATAATTAGTAAATGCATGAAAAATAACAAATGAAGTAAGAAAGGATTGAAAATGATGATGATGTGGCTTTGAATGGTGCATTTTGAAGACACAAAAAGTCAGGAGTTCAAATAAGTTTAAAAAAATGAAATCCCTTTGTAACAGACGAGTTCCCGGATGAAATCGTGATACTTTGAAAGAGATTGTCCGTTTTGTACACGAAGTGCATCCAGTTTTTGCCGTAACCCTCTCAACTTTCTCGCACATGCTATGTGGATGAAATGATGATATCATGCCAACTTTCAACCTTTTCAGAGTTCATTTGAAATGCTTTTCAATTTTAGGGTCTTATAGCTCAAAATAATTAGTAAATGCATGCAAAATAACAAATGAAGTAAGAAAGGATTGAAAAATGATGATGTGGCTTTGAATGGTGCATTTTGAACACACAAAAAGTCAGGAGTTCAAATAAGTTAAAAAGAATGAAATCCCTTTGTAACAGACGAGTTTCCGGATGAAATCCTGATACTTTGAAAGAGATTGTCCGTTTTGTACACGAAGTGCATCCAGTTTTTGCCGTAACCCTCTCAACTTTCTTGCACATGCTATCTTGATGAAATGATGATATCATGCCAACTTTCAACCTTTTCAGAGTTCATTTGAAATGCTTTTCAATTTTAGGGTCTTATAGCTCAAAATAATTAGTAAATGCATGAAAAATAACAAATGAAGTAAGAAAGGATTGAAAAATGATGATGTGGCTTTGAATGGTGCATTTTGAAGACACAAAAAGTCAGGAGTTCAAATAAGTTTAAAAAAAATGAAATCCCTTTGTAACAGACGAGTTTCCGGATGAAATCCTGATACTTTGAAAGAGATTGTCCGTTTTGTACACGAAGTGCATCCAGTTTTTGCCGTAACCCTCTCAACTTTCTCGCACATGCTATGTGGATGAAATGATGATATCATGCCAACTTTCAACCTTTTCAGAGTTCATTTGAAATGCTTTTCAATTTTAGGGTCTTATAGCTCAAAATAATTAGTAAATGCATGCAAAATAACAAATGAAGTAAGAAAGGATTGAAAAATGATGATGTGGCTTTGAATGGTGCATTTTGAACACACAAAAAGTCAGGAGTTCAAATAAGTTTTAAAAAATGAAATCCCTTTGTAACAGACGAGTTTCCGGATGAAATCCTGATACTTTGAAAGAGATTGTCCGTTTTGTACACGAAGTGCATCCAGTTTTTGCCGTAACATTCTCAACTTTCTTGCACATGCTATGTGGATGAAATGATGATATCATGCCAGCTTGCAACCTTTTCGGAGTTCATTTGAAATGCTTTTCAATTTTATGGTCTTACAGCTCAAAATAATTAGTAAATGCATGAAAAATAACAAATGAAGTAAGAAAGGATTGAAAAATGATGATGTGGCTTTGAATGGTGCATTTTGAACACACAAAAAGTCAGGAGTTCAAATAAGTTTTATAAAATGAAATCCCTGTGTAACAGACGAGTTTCCGGATGAAATCCTGATACTTTGAAAGAGATTGTCCGTTTTGTACACGAAGTGCATCCAGTTTTTGCCGTAACCCTCTCAACTTTCTTGCACATGCTATGTGGATGAAATGATGATATCATGCCAACTTTCAAACTTTTCAGAGTTCATTTGAAATGCTTTTCAATTTTAGGGTCCTATAGCTCAAAATAATTAGTAAATGCATGAAAAATAACAAATGAAGTAAGAAAGGATTGAAAAATGATGATGTGGCTTTGAATGGTGCATTTTGAAGACACAAAAAGTCAGCAGTTCAAATAAGTTTAAAAAAATGAAATCCCTTTGTAACAGACGAGTTTCCGGATGAAATCGTGATACTTTGAAAGAGATTGTCCGTTTTGTACACGAAGTGCATCCAGTTTTTGCCGTAACCCTCTCAACTTTCTCGCACATGCTATGTGGATGAAATGATGATATCATGCCAACTTTCAACCTTTTCAGAGTTCATTTGAAATGCTTTTCAATTTTAGGGTCCTATAGCTCAAAATAATTAGTAAATGCATGAAAAATAACAAATGAAGTAAGAAAGGATTGAAAAATGATGATGTGGCTTTGAATGGTGCATTTTGAAGACACAAAAAGTCAGGAGTTCAAATAAGTTTTAAAAAATGAAATCCCTTTGTAACAGACGAGTTTTCGGATGAAATCCTGATACTTTGAAAGAGATTGTCCGTTTTGTACACGAAGTGCATCCAGTTTTTGCCGTATCCCTCTCAAATTTCTTGCACATGCTATGTGGATGAAATGATGATATCATGCCAACTTTCAACCTTTTCAGAGTTCATTTGAAATGCTTTTCAATTTTAGGGTCTTATAGCTCAAAATAATTAGTAAATGCATGAAAAATAACAAATGAAGTAAGAAAAGGATTGAAAAATGATGATGTGGCTTTGAATGGTGCATTTTGAAGACACAAAAAGTCAGGAGTTCAAATAAGTTTAAAAAAATGAAATCCCTTTGTAACAGACGAGTTTCCGGATGAAATCCTGATACTTTGAAAGAGATTGTCCGTTTTCTACACGAAGTGCATCCAGTTTTTGCCGTAACCCTCTCAACTTTCTCGCACATGCTATGTGGATGAAATGATGATATCATGCCAACTTTCAACCTTTTCAGAGTTCATTTGAAATGCTTTTCAATTTTAGGGTCTTATAGCTCAAAATAATTAGTAAATGCATGCAAAATAACAAATGAAGTAAGAAAGGATTGAAAAATGATGATGTGGCTTTGAATGGTGCATTTTGAACACACAAAAAGTCAGGAGTTCAAATAAGTTAAAAAGAATGAAATCCCTTTGTAACAGACGAGTTTCCGGATGAAATCCTGATACTTTGAAAGAGATTGTCCGTTTTGTACACGAAGTGCATCCAGTTTTTGCCGTAACCCTCTCAACTTTCTTGCACATGCTATCTGGATGAAATGATGATATCATGCCAACTTTCAACCTTTTCAGAGTTCATTTGAAATGCTTTTCAATTTTAGGGTCTTATAGCTCAAAATAATTAGTAAATGCATGAAAAATAACAAATGAAGTAAGAAAGGATTGAAAAATGATGATGTGGCTTTGAATGGTGCATTTTGAAGACACAAAAAGTCAGGAGTTCAAATAAGTTTAAAAAAATGAAATCCCTTTGTAACAGACGAGTTTCCGGATGAAATCCTGATACTTTGAAAGAGATTGTCCGTTTTGTACACGAAGTGCATCCAGTTTTTGCCGTAACCCTCTCAACTTTCTCGCACATGCTATGTGGATGAAATGATGATATCATGCCAACTTTCAACCTTTTCAGAGTTCATTTGAAATGCTTTTCAATTTTAGGGTCTTATAGCTCAAAATAATTAGTAAATGCATGAAAAATAACAAATGAAGTAAGAAAGGATTGAAAAATGATGATGTGGCTTTGAATGGTGCATTTTGAACACACAAAAAGTCAGGAGTTCAAATAAGTTTAAAAAAAATGAAATCCCTTTGTAACAGACGAGTTTCCGGATGAAATCCTGATACTTTGAAAGAGATTGTCCGTTTTGTACACGAAGTGCATCCAGTTTTTGCCGTAACCCTCTCAACTTTCTCGCACATGCTATGTGGATGAAATGATGATATCATGCCAACTTTCAACCTTTTCAGAGTTCATTTGAAATGCTTTTCAATTTTAGGGTCTTATAGCTCAAAATAATTAGTAAATGCATGAAAAATAACAAATGAAGTAAGAAAGGATTGAAAAATGATGATGTGGCTTTGAATGGTGCATTTTGAACACACAAAAAGTCAGGAGTTCAAATAAGTTTAAAAAAAATGAAATCCCTTTGTAACAGACGAGTTTCCGGATGAAATCCTGATACTTTGAAAGAGATTGTCCGTTTTGTACACGAAGTGCATCCAGTTTTTGCCGTAACCCTCTCAACTTTCTCGCACATGCTATGTGGATGAAATGATGATATCATGCCAACTTTCAACCTTTTCAGAGTTCATTTGAAATGCTTTTCAATTTTAGGGTCTTATAGCTCAAAATAATTAGTAAATGCATGAAAAATAACAAATGAAGTAAGAAAGGATTGAAAAATGATGATGTGGCTTTGAATGGTGCATTTTGAACACACAAAAAGTCAGGAGTTCAAATAAGTTTAAAAAAAATGAAATCCCTTTGTAACAGACGAGTTTCCGGATGAAATCCTGATACTTTGAAAGAGATTGTCCGTTTTGTACACGAAGTGGATCCAGTTTTTGCCGTAACCCTCTCAACTTTCTCGCACATGCTATGTGGATGAAATGATGATATCATGCCAACTTTCAACCTTTTCAGAGTTCATTTGAAATGCTTTTCAATTTTAGGGTCTTATAGCTCAAAATAATTAGTAAATGCATGAAAAATAACAAATGAAGTAAGAAAGTATTGAAAAATGATGATGTGGCTTTGAATGGTGCATTTTGAACACACAAAAATTCAGGAGTTCAAATAAGTTTAAAAAAAATGAAATCCCTTTGTAACAGACGAGTTTCCGGATGAAATCCTGATACTTTGAAAGAGATTGTCCGTTTTGTACACGAAGTGGATCCAGTTTTTGCCGTAACCCTCTCAACTTTCTCGCACATGCTATGTGGATGAAATGATGATATCATGCCAACTTTCAACCTTTTCAAAGTTCATTTGAAATGCTTTTCAATTTTAGGGTCTTATAGCTCAAAATAATTAGTAAATGCATGAAAAATAACAAATGAAGTAAGAAAGGATTGAAAAATGATGATGTGGCTTTGAATGGTGCATTTTGAACACACAAAAAGTCAGGAGTTCAAATAAGTTTTAAAAAATGAAATCCCTTTGTAACAGACGAGTTTCCGGATGAAATCGTGATACTTTGAAAGAGATTGTCCGTTTTGTACACGAAGTGCATCCAGGTTTTGCCGTAACCCTCTCAACTTTCTCGCACATGCTATGTGGATGAAATGATGATATCATGCCAACTTTCAACCTTTTCAGAGTTCATTTGAAATGCTTTTCAATTTTAGGGTCTTATAGCTCAAAATAATTAGTAAATGCATGAAAAATAACAAATGAAGTAAGAAAGGATTGAAAAATGATGATGTGGCTTTGAATGGTGCATTTTGAACACACAAAAAGTCAGGAGTTCAAATAAGTTTTAAAAAATGAAATCCCTTTGTAACAGACGAGTTTCCGGATGAAATCCGGATACTTTGAAAGAGATTGTCCGGTTTGTACACGAAGTGCATCCAGTTTTTGCCGTAACCCTCTCAACTTTCTCGCACATGCTATGTGGATGAAATGATGATATCATGCCAACTTTCAACCTTTTCGGAGTTCATTTGAAATGCTTTTCAATTTTATGGTCTTATAGCTCAAAATAATTAGTAAATGCATGAAAAATAACAAATGAAGTAAGAAAAGATTGAAAAATGATGATGTGGCTTTGAATGGTGCATTTTGAACACACAAAAAGTCAGGAGTTCAAATAAGTTTTAAAAAATGAAATCCCTTTGTAACAGACGAGTTTCCGGATGAAATCGTGATACTTTGAAAGAGATTGTCCGTTTTGTACACGAAGTGCATCCAGGTTTTGCCGTAACCCTCTCAACTTTCTCGCACATGCTACGTGGATGAAATGATGATATCATGCCAACTTTCAACCTTTTCAGAGTTCATTTGAAATGCTTTTCAATTTTAGGGTCTTATAGCTCAAAATAATTAGTAAATGCATGAAAAATAACAAATGAAGTAAGAAAGGATTGAAAAATGATGATGTGGCTTTGAATGGTGCATTTTGAACACACAAAAAGTCAGGAGTTCAAATAAGTTTTAAAAAATGAAATCCCTTTGTAACAGACGAGTTTCCGGATGAAATCCGGATACTTTGAAAGAGATTGTCCGGTTTGTACACGAAGTGCATCCAGTTTTTGCCGTAACCCTCTCAACTTTCTCGCACATGCTATGTGGATGAAATGATGATATCATGCCAACTTTCAACCTTTTCGGAGTTCATTTGAAATGCTTTTCAATTTTATGGTCTTATAGCTCAAAATAATTAGTAAATGCATGAAAAATAACAAATGAAGTAAGAAAGGATTGAAAAATGATGATGTGGCTTTGAATGGTGCATTTTGAACACACAAAAAGTCAGGAGTTCAAATAAGTTTTAAAAAATGAAATCCCTTTGTAACAGACGAGTTTCCGGATGAAATCGTGATACTTTGAAAGAGATTGTCCGTTTTGTACACGAAGTGCATCCAGTTTTTGCCGTAACCCTCTCAACTTTCTTGCACATGCTATGTGGATGAAATGATGATATCATGCCAGCTTGCAACCTTTTAAGAGTTCATTTGAAATGCTTGTCAATTTTAGGGTCTTATAGCTCAAAATAATTAGTAAATGCATGAAAAATAACAAATGAAGTAAGAAAGGATTGAAAAATGATGATGTGGCTTTGAATGGTGCATTTTGGACACACAAAAAGTCAGGAGTTCAAATAAGTTTTATAAAATGAAATCCCTGTGTAACAGACGAGTTTCCGGATGAAATCCTGATACTTTGAAAGAGATTGTCCGTTTTGTACACGAAGTGCATCCAGTTTTTGCCGTAACCCTCTCAACTTTCTTGCACATGCTATGTGGATGAAATGATGATATCATGCCAACTTTCAAACTTTTCAGAGTTCATTTGAAATGCTTTTCAATTTTAGGGTCCTATAGCTCAAAATAATTAGTAAATGCATGAAAAATAACAAATGAAGTAAGAAAGGATTGAAAAATGATGATGTGGCTTTGAATGGTGCATTTTGAAGACACAAAAAGTCAGGAGTTCAAATAAGTTTAAAAAAATGAAATCCCTTTGTAACAGACGAGTTTCCGGATGAAATCCTGATACTTTGAAAGAGATTGTCCGTTTTGTACACGAAGTGCATCCAGTTTTTGCCGTATCCCTCTCAACTTTCTTGCACATGCTATGTGGATGAAATGATGATATCATGCCAACTTTCAACCTTTTCAGAGTTCATTTGAAATGCTTTTCAATTTTAGGGTCTTATAGCTCAAAATAATTAGTAAATGCATGAAAAATAACAAATGAAGTAAGAAAGGATTGAAAAATGATGATGTGGCTTTGAATGGTGCATTTTGAAGACACAAAAAGTCAGGAGTTAAATAAGTTTTAAAAAATGAAATCCCTTTGTAACAGACGAGTTCCCGGATGAAATCCTGATACTTTGAAAGAGATTGTCCGTTTTGTACACGAAGTGCATCCAGTTTTTGCCGTAACCCTCTCAACTTTCTCGCACATGCTATGTGGATGAAATGATGATATCATGCCAACTTTCAACCTTTTCAGAGTTCATTTGAAATGCTTTTCAATTTTAGGGTCTTATAGCTCAAAATAATTAGTAAATGCATGCAAAATAACAAATGAAGTAAGAAAGGATTGAAAAATGATGATGTGGCTTTGAATGGTGCATTTTGAACACACAAAAAGTCAGGAGTTCAAATAAGTTAAAAAGAATGAAATCCCTTTGTAACAGACGAGTTTCCGGATGAAATCCTGATACTTTGAAAGAGATTGTCCGTTTTGTACACGAAGTGCATCCAGTTTTTGCCGTAACCCTCTCAACTTTCTCTCACATGCTATGTGGATGAAATGATGATATCATGCCAACTTTCAACCTTTTCAGAGTTCATTTGAAATGCTTTTCAATTTTAGGGTCTTATAGCTCAAAATAATTAGTAAATGCATGAAAAATAACAAATGAAGTAAGAAAGGATTGAAAAATGATGATGTGGCTTTGAATGGTGCATTTTGAAGACACAAAAAGTCAGGAGTTCAAATAAATTTTAAAAAATGAAATCCCTTTGTAACGGACGAGTTTCCGGATGAAATCCTGATACTTTGAAAGAGATTGTCCGTTTTGTACACGAAGTGCACCCAGTTTTTGCCGTAACCCTCTCAACTTTCTCGCACATGCTATGTGGATGAAATGATGATATCATGCCAACTTTCAACCTTTTCAGAGTTCATTTGAAATGCTTTTCAATTTTAGGGTCTTATAGCTTAAAATAATTAGTAAATGCATGAAAAATAACAAATGAAGTAAGAAAGGATTGAAAAATGATGATGTGGCTTTGAATGGTGCATTTTGAAGACACAAAAAGTCAGGAGTTCAAATAAGTTTAAAAAAATGAAATCCCTTTGTAACAGACGAGTTTCCGGATGAAATCCTGATACTTCGAAAGAGATTGTCCGTTTTGTACACGAAGTGCATCCAGGTTTTGCCGTAACCCTCTCAACTTTCTTGCACATGCTATGTGGATGAAATGATGATATCATGCCAACTTTCAACCTTTTCAGAGTTCATTTGAAATGCTTTTCAATTTTAGGGTCTTATAGCTCAAAATAATTAGTAAATGCATGAAAAATAACAAATGAAGTAAGAAAGGATTGAAAAACGATGATGTGGCTTTGAATGGTGCATTTTGAACACACAAAAAGTCAGGAGTTCAAATAAGTTTAAAAAAAATGAAATCCCTTTGTAACAGACGAGTTTCCGGATGAAATCCTGATACTTTGAAAGAGATTGTCCGTTTTGTACACGAAGTGCATCCGGTTTTTGCCGTAACCCTCTCAACTTTCTCGCACATGCTATGTGGATGAAATGATGATATCATGCCACCTTTCAACCTTTTCAGAGTTCATTTGAAATGCTTTTCAATTTTAGGGTCTTATAGCTCAAAATAATTAGTAAATGCATGAAAAATAACAAATGAAGTAAGAAAGGATTGAAAAATGATGATGTGGCTTTGAATGGTGCATTTTGAACACACAAAAAGTCAGGAGTTCAAATAAGTTTTAAAAAATGAAATCCCTTTGTAACAGACGAGTTTCCGGATGAAATCCTGATACTTTGAAAGAGATTGTCCGTTTTGTACACGAAGTGCATCCAGTTTTTGCCGTAACCCTCTCAACTTTCTTGCACATGCTATGTGGATGAAATGATGATATCATGCCAACTTTCAACCTTTTCGGAGTTCATTTGAAATGCTTTTCAATTTTAGGGTCTTATAGCTCAAAATAATTAGTAAATGCATGAAAAATAACAAATGAAGTAAGAAAGGATTGAAAAATGATGATGTGGCTTTGAATGGTGCATTTTGAACACACAAAAAGTCAGGAGTTCAAATAAGTTTTAAAAAATGAAATCCCTTTGTAACAGACGAGTTTCCGGATGAAATCCTGATACTTTGAAAGAGATTGTCCGTTTTGTACACGAAGTGCATCCACTTTTTGCCGTAACCCTCTCAACTTTCTTGCAAATGCTATGTGGATGAAATGATGATATCATGCCAACTTTCAACCTTTTCAGAGTTCATTTGAAATGCTTTTCAATTTTAGGGTCTTATAGCTCAAAATAATTAGTAAATGCATGAAAAATAACAAATGAAGTAAGAAAGGATTGAAAAATGATGATGTGGCTTTGAATGGTGCATTTTGAACACACAAAAAGTCAAGAGTTCAAATAAGTTTAAAAAAATGAAATCCCTTTGTAACAGACGAGTTTCCGGATGAAATCCTGATACTTTGAAAGAGATTGTCCGTTTTGTACACGAAGTGGATCCAGTTTTTGCCGTAACCCTCTCAACTTTCTCGCACATGCTATGTGGATGAAATGATGATATCATGCCAACTTTCAACCTTTTCAGAGTTCATTTGAAATGCTTTTCAATTTTAGGGTCTTATAGCTCAAAATAATTAGTAAATGCATGAAAAATAACAAATGAAGTAAGAAAGGATTGAAAAATGATGATGTGGCTTTGAATGGTGCATTTTGAACACACAAAAAGTCAGGAGTTCAAATAAGTTTTAAAAAATGAAATCCCTTTGTAACAGACGAGTTTCCGGATGAAATCCTGATACTTTGAAAGAGATTGTCCGTTTTGTACACGAAGTGCATCCAGTTTTTGCCGTAACCCTCTCAACTTTCTTGCACATGCTATGTGGATGAAATGATGATATCATGCCAGCTTGCAACCTTTTCAGAGTTCATTTGAAATGCTTGTCAATTTTAGGGTCTTATAGCTCAAAATAATTAGTAAATGCATGAAAAATAAGAAATGAAGTAAGAAAGGATTGAAAATGATGATGTGGCTTTGAATGGTGCATTTTGAACACACAAAAAGTCAGGAGTTCAAATAAGTTTTAAAAAATGAAATCCCTTTGTAACAGACGAGTTTCCGGATGAAATCCTGATACTTTGAAAGAGATTGTCCGTTTTGTACACGAAGTGCATCCAGTTTTTGCCGTAACCCTCTCAACTTTCTTGCACATGCTATGTGGATGAAATGATGATATCATGCCAACTTTCAAACTTTTCAGAGTTCATTTGAAATGCTTTTCAATTTTAGGGTCCTCTAGCTCAAAATAATTAGTAAATGCATGAAAAATAACAAATGAAGTAAGAAAGGATTGAAAAATGATGATGTGGCTTTGAATGGTGCATTTTGAAGACACAAAAAGTCAGGAGTTCAAATAAGTTTTAAAAAATGAAATCCCTTTGTAACAGACGAGTTTCCGGATGAAATCCTGATACTTTGAAAGAGATTGTCCGTTTTGTACACGAAGTGCATCCAGGTTTTGCCGTAACCCTCTCAACTTTCTCGCACATGCTACGTGGATGAAATGATGATATCATGCCAACTTTCAACCTTTTCAGAGTTCATTTGAAATGCTTTTCAATTTTAGGGTCTTATAGCTCAAAATAATTAGTAAATGCATGAAAAATAACAAATGAAGTAAGAAAGGATTGAAAAATGATGATGTGGCTTTGAATGGTGCATTTTGAAGACACAAAAAGTCAGGAGTTCAAATAAGTTTAAAAAAATGAAATCCCTTTGTAACAGACGAGTTTCCGGATGAAATCGTGATACTTTGAAAGAGATTGTCCGTTTTGTACACGAAGTGCATCCAGTTTTTGCCGTAACCCTCTCAACTTTCTCGCACATGCTATGTGGATGAAATGATGATATCATGCCAACTTTCAACCTTTTCAGAGTTCATTTGAAATGCTTTTCAATTTTAGGGTCTTATAGCTCAAAATAATTAGTAAATGCATGAAAAATAACAAATGAAGTAAGAAAGGATTGAAAAATGATGATGTGGCTTTGAATGGTGCATTTTGAACACACAAAAAGTCAGGAGTTCAAATAAGTTTAAAAAAAATGAAATCCCTTTGTAACAGACGAGTTTCCGGATGAAATCCTGATACTTTGAAAGAGATTGTCCGTTTTGTACACGAAGTGCATCCAGTTTTTGCCGTAACCCTCTCAACTTTCTCGCACATGCTATGTGGATGAAATGATGATATCATGCCAACTTTCAACCTTTTCAGAGTTCATTTGAAATGCTTTTCAATTTTAGGGTCTTATAGCTCAAAATAATTAGTAAATGCATGAAAAATAACAAATGAAGTAAGAAAGGATTGAAAAATGATGATGTGGCTTTGAATGGTGCATTTTGAACACACAAAAAGTCAGGAGTTCAAATAAGTTTTAAAAAATGAAATCCCTTTGTAACAGACGAGTTTCCGGATGAAATCCTGATACTTTGAAAGAGATTGTCCGTTTTGTACACGAAGTGCATCCAGTTTTTGCCGTAACCCTCTCAACTTTCTTGCACATGCTATGTGGATGAAATGATGATATCATGCCAACTTTCAAACTTTTCAGAGTTCATTTGAAATGCTTTTCAATTTTAGGGTCCTATAGCTCAAAATAATTAGTAAATGCATGAAAAATAACAAATGAAGTAAGAAAGGATTGAAAAATGATGATGTGGCTTTGAATGGTGCATTTTGAAGACACAAAAAGTCAGGAGTTCAAATAAGTTTTAAAAAATGAAATCCCTTTGTAACAGACGAGTTTCCGGATGAAATCCTGATACTTTGAAAGAGATTGTCCTTTTTGTACACGAAGTGCATCCAGTTTTTGCCGTAACCCTCTCAACTTTCTTGCACATGCTATGTGGATGAAATGATGATATCATGCCAGCTTTCAACCTTTTCGGAGTTCATTTGAAATGCTTTTCAATTTTATGGTCTTATAGCTCAAAATAATTAGTAAATGCATGAAAAATAACAAATGAAGTAAGAAAGGATTGAAAAATGATGATGTGGCTTTGAATGGTGCATTTTGAACACACAAAAAGTCAGGAGTTCAAATAAGTTTTAAAAAATGAAATCCCTTTGTAACAGACGAGTTTCCGGATGAAATCCTGATACTTTGAAAGAGATTGTCCGTTTTGTACACGAAGTGCATCCAGTTTTTGCCGTAACCCTCTCAACTTTCTTGCACATGCTATGTGGATGAAATGATGATATCATGCCAGCTTGCAACCTTTTCAGAGTTCATTTGAAATGCTTGTCAATTTTAGGGTCTTATAGCTCAAAATAATTAGTAAATGCATGAAAAATAACAAATGAAGTAAGAAAGGATTGAAAAATGATGATGTGGCTTTGAATGGTGCATTTTGAACACACAAAAAGTCAGGAGTTCAAATAAGTTTTAAAAAATGAAATCCCTTTGTAACAGACGAGTTTCCGGATGAAATCCTGATACTTTGAAAGAGATTGTCCGTTTTGTACACGAAGTGCATCCAGTTTTTGCCGTAACCCTCTCAACTTTCTTGCACATGCTATGTGGATGAAATGATGATATCATGCCAGCTTGCAACCTTTTCAGAGTTCATTTGAAATGCTTGTCAATTTTTGGGTCTTATAGCTCAAAATAATTAGTGAATGCATGAAAAATAAGAAATGAAGTAAGAAAGGATTGAAAATGATGATGTGGCTTTGAATGGTGCATTTTGAACACACAAAAAGTCAGGAGTTCAAATAAGTTTTAAAAAATGAAATCCCTTTGTAACAGACGAGTTTCCGGATGAAATCCTGATACTTTGAAAGAGATTGTCCGTTTTGTACACGAAGTGCATCCAGTTTTTGCCGTAACCCTCTCAACTTTCTTGCACATGCTATGTGGATGAAATGATGATATCATGCCAACTTTCAAACTTTTCAGAGTTCATTTGAAATGCTTTTCAATTTTAGGGTCCTATAGCTCAAAATAATTAGTAAATGCATGAAAAATAACAAATGAAGTAAGAAAGGATTGAAAAATGATGATGTGGCTTTGAATGGTGCATTTTGAAGACACAAAAAGTCAGGAGTTCAAATAAGTTTTAAAAAATGAAATCCCTTTGTAACAGACGAGTTTCCGGATGAAATCCTGATACTTTGAAAGAGATTGTCCGTTTTGTACACGAAGTGCATCCAGTTTTTGCCGTAACCCTCTCAACTTTCTTGCACATGCTATGTGGATGAAATGATGATATCATGCCAACTTTCAACCTTTTCAGAGTTCATTTGAAATGCTTTTCAATCTTAGGGTCTTATAGCTCAAAATAATTAGTAAATGCATGAAAAATAACTAATGAAGTAAGAAAGGATTGAAAAATGATGATGTGGCTTTGAATGGTGCATTTTGAAGACACAAAACGTCAGGAGTTCAAATAAGTTTAAAAAAATGAAATCCCTTTGTAACAGACGAGTTTCCGGATGAAATCGTGATACTTTGAAAGAGATTGTCCGTTTTGTACACGAAGTGCATCCAGTTTTTGCCGTAACCCTCTCAACTTTCTCGCACATGCTATGTGGATGAAATGATGATATCATGCCAACTTTCAACCTTTTCAGAGTTCATTTGAAATGCTTTTCAATTTTAGGGTCTTATAGCTCAAAATAATTAGTAAATGCATGAAAAATAACAAATGAAGTAAGAAAGGATTGAAAAATGATGATGTGGCTTTGAATGGTGCATTTTGAACACACAAAAAGTCAGGAGTTCAAATAAGTTAAAAAAATGAAATCCCTTTGTAACAGACGAGTTTCCGGATGAAATCCTGATACTTTGAAAGAGATTGTCCGTTTTGTACACGAAGTGCATCCAGTTTTTGCCGTAACCCTCTCAACTTTCTCGCACATGCTATGTGGATGAAATGATGATATCATGCCAACTTTCAAGCTTTTCGGAGTTCATTTGAAATGCTTTTCAATTTTATGGTCTTATAGCTCAAAATAATTAGTAAATGCATGAAAAATAACAAATGAAGTAAGAAAGGATTGAAAAATGATGATGTGGCTTTGAATGGTGCATTTTGAACACACAAAAAGTCAGGAGTTCAAATAAGTTTTAAAAAATGAAATCCCTTTGTAACAGACGAGTTTCCGGATGAAATCCTGATACTTTGAAAGAGATTGTCCGTTTTGTACACGAAGTGCATCCAGTTTTTGCCGTAACCCTCTCAACTTTCTTGCACATGCTATGTGGATGAAATGGTGATATCATGCCAGCTTTCAACCTTTTCGGAGTTCATTTGAAATGCTTTTCAATTTTATGGTCTTATAGCTCAAAATAATTAGTAAATGCATGAAAAATAACAAATGAAGTAAGAAAGGATTGAAAAATGATGATGTGGCTTTGAATGGTGCATTTTGAACACACAAAAAGTCAGGAGTTCAAATAAGTTTTAAAAAATGAAATCCCTTTGTAACAGACGAGTTTCCGGATGAAATCCTGATACTTTGAAAGAGATTGTCCGTTTTGTACACGAAGTGCATCCAGTTTTTGCCGTAACCCTCTCAACTTTCTTGCACATGCTATGTGGATGAAATGATGATATCATGCCAGCTCGCAACCTTTTCGGAGTTCATTTGAAATGCTTGTCAATTTTAGGGTCTTATAGCTCAAAATAATTAGTAAATGCATGAAAAATAACAAATGAAGTAAGAAAGGATTGAAAAATGATGATGTGGCTTTGAATGGTGCATTTTGAACACACAAAAAGTCAGGAGTTCAAATAAGCTTTAAAAAATGAAATCCCTTTGTAACAGACGAGTTTCCGGATGAAATCCTGATACTTTGAAAGAGATTGTCCGTTTTGTACACGAAGTGCATCCAGTTTTTGCCGTAAACCTCTCAACTTTCTTGCACATGCTATGTGGATGAAATGATGATATCATGCCAGCTCGCAACCTTTTCAGAGTTCATTTGAAATGCTTGTCAATTTTAGGGTCTTATAGCTCAAAATAATTAGTAAATGCATGAAAAATAAGAAATGAAGTAAGAAAGGATTGAAAATGATGATGTGGCTTTGAATGGTGCATTTTGAACACACAAAAAGTCAGGAGTTCAAATAAGTTTTAAAAAATGAAATCCCTTTGTAACAGACGAGTTTCCGGATGAAATCCTGATACTTTGAAAGAGATTGTCCGTTTTGTACACGAAGTGCATCCAGTTTTTGCCGTAACCCTCTCAACTTTCTTGCACATGCTATGTGGATGAAATGATGATATCATGCCAACTTTCAAACTTTTCAGAGTTCATTTGAAATGCTTTTCAATTTTAGGGTCCTATAGCTCAAAATAATTAGTAAATGCATGAAAAATAACAAATGAAGTAAGAAAGGATTGAAAAATGATGATGTGGCTTTGAATGGTGCATTTTGAAGACACAAAAAGTCAGGAGTTCAAATAAGTTTTAAAAAATGAAATCCCTTTGTAACAGACGAGTTTCCGGATGAAATCCTGATACTTTGAAAGAGATTGTCCGTTTTGTACACGAAGTGCATCCAGTTTTTGCCGTAACCCTCTCAACTTTCTTACACATGCTATGTGGATGAAATGATGATATCATGCCAACTTTCAAGCTTTTCAGAGTTCATTTGAAATGCTTTTCAATTTTAGGGTCTTATAGCTCAAAATAATTAGTAAATGCATGAAAAATAACAAATGAAGTAAGAAAGGATTGAAAAATGATGATGTGGCTTTGAATGGTGCATTTTGAAGACACAAAAAGTCAGGAGTTCAAATAAGTTTAAAAAAATGAAATCCCTTTGTAACAGACGAGTTTCCGGATGAAATCGTGATACTTTGAAAGAGATTGTCCGTTTTGTACACGAAGTGCATCCAGTTTTTGCCGTAACCCTCTCAACTTTCTCGCACATGCTATGTGGATGAAATGATGATATCATGCCAACTTTCAACCTTTTCAGAGTTCATTTGAAATGCTTTTCAATTTTAGGGTCTTATAGCTCAAAATAATTAGTAAATGCATGAAAAATAACAAATGAAGTAAGAAAGGATTGAAAAATGATGATGTGGCTTTGAATGGTGCATTTTGAACACACAAAAAGTCAGGAGTTCAAATAAGTTTAAAAAAATGAAATCCCTTTGTAACAGACGAGTTTCCGGATGAAATCCTGATACTTTGAAAGAGATTGTCCGTTTTATACACGAAGTGCATCCTGTTTTTGCCGTAACCCTCTCAACTTTCTCGCACATGCTATGTGGATGAAATGATGATATCATGCCAACTTTCAACCTTTTCAGAGTTCATTTGAAATGCTTTTCAATTTTAGGGTCTTATAGCTCAAAATAATTAGTAAATGCATGAAAAATAACAAATGAAGTAAGAAAGGATTGAAAAATGATGATGTGGCTTTGAATGGTGCATTTTGAACACACAAAAAGTCAGGAGTTCAAATAAGTTTAAAAAAAATGAAATCCCTTTGTAACAGACGAGTTTCCGGATGAAATCCTGATACTTTGAAAGAGATTGTCCGTTTTGTACACGAAGTGCATCCAGTTTTTGCCGTAACCCTCTCAACTTTCTTGCACATGCTATGTGGATGAAATGATGATATCATGCCAACTTTCAAACTTTTCAGAGTTCATTTGAAATGCTTTTCAATTTTAGGGTCCTATAGCACAAAATAATTAGTAAATGCATGAAAAATAACAAATGAAGTAAGAAAGGATTGAAAAATGATGATGTGGCTTTGAATGGTGCATTTTGAAGACACAAAAAGTCAGGAGTTCAAATAAGTTTTAAAAAATGAAATCCCTTTGTAACAGACGAGTTTCCGGATGAAATCCTGATACTTTGAAAGAGATTGTCCGTTTTGTACACGAAGTGCATCCAGTTTTTGCCGTAACCCTCTCAACTTTCTTGCACATGCTATGTGGATGAAATGATGATATCATGCCAACTTTCAACCTTTTCAGAGTTCATTTGAAATGCTTTTCAATCTTAGGGTCTTATAGCTCAAAATAATTAGTAAATGCATGAAAAATAACAAATGAAGTAAGAAAGGATTGAAAAATGATGATGTGGCTTTGAATGGTGCATTTTGAAGACACAAAATGTCAGGAGTTCAAATAAGTTTAAAAAAATGAAATCCCTTTGTAACAGACGAGTTTCCGGATGAAATCGTGATACTTTGAAAGAGATTGTCCGTTTTGTACACGAAGTGCATCCAGTTTTTGCCGTAACCCTCTCAACTTTCTCGCACATGCTATGTGGATGAAATGATGATATCATGCCAACTTTCAACCTTTTCAGAGTTCATTTGAAATGCTTTTCAATTTTAGGGTCTTATAGCTCAAAATAATTAGTAAATGCATGAAAAATAACAAATGAAGTAAGAAAGGATTGAAAAATGATGATGTGGCTTTGAATGGTGCATTTTGAACACACAAAAAGTCAGGAGTTCAAATAAGTTAAAAAAAATGAAATCCCTTTGTAACAGACGAGTTTCCGGATGAAATCCTGATACTTTGAAAGAGATTGTCCGTTTTGTACACGAAGTGCATCCAGTTTTTGCCGTAACCCTCTCAACTTTCTCGCACATGCTATGTGGATGAAATGATGATATCATGCCAACTTTCAACCTTTTCGGAGTTCATTTGAAATGCTTTTCAATTTTATGGTCTTATAGCTCAAAATAATTAGTAAATGCATGAAAAATAACAAATGAAGTAAGAAAGGATTGAAAAATGATGATGTGGCTTTGAATGGTGCATTTTGAACACACAAAAAGTCAGGAGTTCAAATAAGTTTTAAAAAATGAAATCCCTTTGTAACAGACGAGTTTCCGGATGAAATCCTGATACTTTGAAAGAGATTGTCCGTTTTGTACACGAAGTGCATCCAGTTTTTGCCGTAACCCTCTCAACTTTCTTGCACATGCTATGTGGATGAAATGATGATATCATGCCAGCTTTCAACCTTTTCGGAGTTCATTTGAAATGCTTTTCAATTTTATGGTCTTATAGCTCAAAATAATTAGTAAATGCATGAAAAATAACAAATGAAGTAAGAAAGGATTGAAAAATGATGATGTGGCTTTGAATGGTGCATTTTGAACACACAAAAAGTCAGGAGTTCAAATAAGTTTTAAAAAATGAAATCCCTTTGTAACAGACGAGTTTCCGGATGAAATCCTGATACTTTGAAAGAGATTGTCCGTTTTGTACAAGAAGTGCATCCAGTTTTTGCCGTAACCCTCTCAACTTTCTTGCACATGCTATGTGGATGAAATGATGATATCATGCCAGCTCGCAACCTTTTCGGAGTTCATTTGAAATGATTGTCAATTTTAGGGTCTTATAGCTCAAAATAATTAGTAAATGCATGAAAAATAACAAATGAAGTAAGAAAGGATTGAAAAATGATGATGTGGCTTTGAATGGTGCATTTTGAACACACAAAAAGTCAGGAGTTCAAATAAGTTTTAAAAAATGAAATCCCTTTGTAACAGACGAGTTTCCGGATGAAATCCTGATACTTTGAAAGAGATTGTCCGTTTTGTACACGAAGTGCATCCAGTTTTTGCCGTAAACCTCTCAACTTTCTTGCACATGCTATGTGGATGAAATGATGATATCATGCCAGCTCGCAACCTTTTCAGAGTTCATTTGAAATGCTTGTCAATTTTAGGGTCTTATAGCTCAAAATAATTAGTAAATGCATGAAAAATAAGAAATGAAGTAAGAAAGGATTGAAAATGATGATGTGGCTTTGAATGGTGCATTTTGAACACACAAAAAGTCAGGAGTTCAAATAAGTTTTAAAAAATGAAATCCCTTTGTAACAGACGAGTTTCCGGATGAAATCCTGATACTTTGAAAGAGATTGTCCGTTTTGTACACGAAGTGCATCCAGTTTTTGCCGTAACCCTCTCAACTTTCTTGCACATGCTATGTGGATGAAATGATGATATCATGCCAGCTTGCAACCTTTTCAGAGTTCATTTGAAATGCTTGTCAATTTTAGGGTCTTATAGCTCAAAATAATTAGTAAATGCATGAAAAATAAGAAATGAAGTAAGAAAGGATTGAAAATGATGATGTGGCTTTGAATGGTGCATTTTGAACACACAAAAAGTCAGGAGTTCAAATAAGTTTTAAAAAATGAAATCCCTTTGTAACAGACGAGTTTCCGGATGAAATCCTGATACTTTGAAAGAGATTGTCCGTTTTGTACACGAAGTGCATCCAGTTTTTGCCGTAACCCTCTCAACTTTCTTGCACATGCTATGTGGATGAAATGATGATATCATGCCAACTTTCAAACTTTTCAGAGTTCATTTGAAATGCTTTTCAATTTTAGGGTCCTCTAGCTCAAAATAATTAGTAAATGCATGAAAAATAACAAATGAAGTAAGAAAGGATTGAAAAATGATGATGTGGCTTTGAATGGTGCATTTTGAAGACACAAAAAGTCAGGAGTTCAAATAAGTTTAAAAAAATGAAATCCCTTTGTAACAGACGAGTTTCCGGATGAAATCCTGATACTTAGAAAGAGATTGTCCGTTTTGTACACGAAGTGCATCCAGTTTTTGCCGTAACCCTCTCAACTTTCTTGCACATGCTATGTGGATGAAATGATGATATCATGCCAACTTTCAACCTTTTCAGAGTTCATTTGAAATGCTTTTCAATTTTAGGGTCTTATAGCTCAAAATAATTAGTAAATGCATGAAAAATAACAAATGAAGTAAGAAAGGATTGAAAAATGATGATGTGGCTTTGAATGGTGCATTTTGAAGACACAAAAAGTCAGGAGTTCAAATAAGTTTAAAAAAATGAAATCCCTTTGTAACAGACGAGTTTCCGGATGAAATCGTGATACTTTGAAAGAGATTGTCCGTTTTGTACACGAAGTGCATCCAGTTTTTGCCGTAACCCTCTCAACTTTCTCGCACATGCTATGTGGATGAAATGATGATATCATGCCAACTTTCAACCTTTTCAGAGTTCATTTGAAATGCTTTTCAATTTTAGGGTCTTATAGCTCAAAATAATTAGTAAATGCATGAAAAATAACAAATGAAGTAAGAAAGGATTGAAAAATGATGATGTGGCTTTGAATGGTGCATTTTGAACACACAAAAAGTCAGGAGTTCAAATAAGTTAAAAAAAATGAAATCCCTTTGTAACAGACGAGTTTCCGGATGAAATCCTGATACTTTGAAAGAGATTGTCCGTTTTGTACACGAAGTGCATCCAATTTTTGCCGTAACCCTCTCAACTTTCTCGCACATGCTATGTGGATGAAATGATGATATCATGCCAACTTTCAACCTTTTCAGAGTTCATTTGAAATGCTTTTCAATTTTAGGGTCTTATAGCTCAAAATAATTAGTAAATGCATGAAAAATAACAAATGAAGTAAGAAAGGATTGAAAAATGATGATGTGGCTTTGAATGGTGCATTTTGAACACACAAAAATTCAGGAGTTCAAATAAGTTTTAAAAAATGAAATCCCTTTGTAACAGACGAGTTTCCGGATGAAATCCTGATACTTTGAAAGAGATTGTCCGTTTTGTACACGAAGTGCATCCAGTTTTTGCCGTAACCCTCTCAACTTTCTTGCACATGCTATGTGGATGAAATGATGATATCATGCCAACTTTCAAACTTTTCAGAGTTCATTTGAAATGCTTTTCAATTTTAGGGTCCTATAGCTCAAAATAATTAGTAAATGCATGAAAAATAACAAATGAAGTAAGAAAGGATTGAAAAATGATGATGTGGCTTTGAATGGTGCATTTTGAAGACACAAAAAGTCAGGAGTTCAAATAAGTTTTAAAAAATGAAATCCCTTTGTAACAGACGAGTTTCCGGATGAAATCCTGATACTTTGAAAGAGATTGTCCGTTTTGTACACGAAGTGCATCCAGTTTTTGCCGTAACCCTCTCAACTTTCTTGCACATGCTATGTGGATGAAATGATGATATCATGCCAGCTTTCAACCTTTTCGGAGTTCATTTGAAATGCTTTTCAATTTTATGGTCTTATAGCTCAAAATAATTAGTAAATGCATGAAAAATAACAAATGAAGTAAGAAAGGATTGAAAAATGATGATGTGGCTTTGAATGGTGCATTTTGAACACACAAAAAGTCAGGAGTTCAAATAAGTTTTAAAAAATGAAATCCCTTTGTAACAGACGAGTTTCCGGATGAAATCCTGATACTTTGAAAGAGATTGTCCGTTTTGTACACGAAGTGCATCCAGTTTTTGCCGTAACCCTCTCAACTTTCTTGCACATGCTATGTGGATGAAATGATGATATCATGCCAGCTTGCAACCTTTTCAGAGTTCATTTGAAATGCTTGTCAATTTTAGGGTCTTATAGCTCAAAATAATTAGTAAATGCATGAAAAATAACAAATGAAGTAAGAAAGGATTGAAAAATGATGATGTGGCTTTGAATGGTGCATTTTGAACACACAAAAAGTCAGGAGTTCAAATAAGTTTTAAAAAATGAAATCCCTTTGTAACAGACGAGTTTCCGGATGAAATCCTGATACTTTGAAAGAGATTGTCCGTTTTGTACACGAAGTGCATCCAGTTTTTGCCGTAACCCTCTCAACTTTCTTGCACATGCTATGTGGATGAAATGATGATATCATGCCAGCTTGCAACCTTTTCAGAGTTCATTTGAAATGCTTGTCAATTTTTGGGTCTTATAGCTCAAAATAATTAGTAAATGCATGAAAAATAAGAAATGAAGTAAGAAAGGATTGAAAATGATGATGTGGCTTTGAATGGTGCATTTTGAACACACAAAAAGTCAGGAGTTCAAATAAGTTTTAAAAAATGAAATCCCTTTGTAACAGACGAGTTTCCGGATGAAATCCTGATACTTTGAAAGAGATTGTCCGTTTTGTACACGAAGTGCATCCAGTTTTTGCCGTAACCCTCTCAACTTTCTTGCACATGCTATGTGGATGAAATGATGATATCATGCCAACTTTCAAACTTTTCAGAGTTCATTTGAAATGATTTTCAATTTTAGGGTCCTATAGCTCAAAATAATTAGTAAATGCATGAAAAATAACAAATGAAGTAAGAAAGGATTGAAAAATGATGATGTGGCTTTGAATGGTGCATTTTGAAGACACAAAAAGTCAGGAGTTCAAATAAGTTTTAAAAAATGAAATCCCTTTGTAACAGACGAGTTTCCGGATGAAATCCTGATACTTTGAAAGAGATTGTCCGTTTTGTACACGAAGTGCATCCAGTTTTTGCCGTAACCCTCTCAACTTTCTTGCACATGCTATGTGGATGAAATGATGATATCATGCCAACTTTCAACCTTTTCAGAGTTCATTTGAAATGCTTTTCAATCTTAGGGTCTTATAGCTCAAAATAATTAGTAAATGCATGAAAAATAACAAATGAAGTAAGAAAGGATTGAAAAATGATGATGTGGCTTTGAATGGTGCATTTTGAAGACACAAAATGTCAGGAGTTCAAATAAGTTTAAAAAAATGAAATCCCTTTGTAACAGACGAGTTTCCGGATGAAATCGTGATACTTTGAAAGAGATTGTCCGTTTTGTACACGAAGTGCATCCAGTTTTTGCCGTAACCCTCTCAACTTTCTCGCACATGCTATGTGGATGAAATGATGATATCATGCCAACTTTCAACCTTTTCAGAGTTCATTTGAAATGCTTTTCAATTTTAGGGTCTTATAGCTCAAAATAATTAGTAAATGCATGAAAAATAACAAATGAAGTAAGAAAGGATTGAAAAATGATGATGTGGCTTTGAATGGTGCATTTTGAACACACAAAAAGTCAGGAGTTCAAATAAGTTAAAAAAATGAAATCCCTTTGTAACAGACGAGTTTCCGGATGAAATCCTGATACTTTGAAAGAGATTGTCCGTTTTGTACACGAAGTGCATCCAGTTTTTGCCGTAACCCTCTCAACTTTCTCGCACATTCTATGTGGATGAAATGATGATATCATGCCAACTTTCAACCTTTTCGGAGTTCATTTGAAATGCTTTTCAATTTTATGGTCTTATAGCTCAAAATAATTAGTAAATGCATGAAAAATAACAAATGAAGTAAGAAAGGATTGAAAAATGATGATGTGGCTTTGAATGGTGCATTTTGAACACACAAAAAGTCAGGAGTTCAAATAAGTTTTAAAAAATGAAATCCCTTTGTAACAGACGAGTTTCCGGATGAAATCCTGATACTTTGAAAGAGATTGTCCGTTTTGTACACGAAGTGCATCCAGTTTTTGCCGTAACCCTCTCAACTTTCTTGCACATGCTATGTGGATGAAATGATGATATCATGCCAGCTTTCAACCTTTTCGGAGTTCATTTGAAATGCTTTTCAATTTTATGGTCTTATAGCTCAAAATAATTAGTAAATGCATGAAAAATAACAAATGAAGTAAGAAAGGATTGAAAAATGATGATGTGGCTTTGAATGGTGCATTTTGAACACACAAAAAGTCAGGAGTTCAAATAAGTTTTAAAAAATGAAATCCCTTTGTAACAGACGAGTTTCCGGATGAAATCCTGATACTTTGAAAGAGATTGTCCGTTTTGTACACGAAGTGCATCCAGTTTTTGCCGTAACCCTCTCAACTTTCTTGCACATGCTATGTGGATGAAATGATGATATCATGCCAGCTCGCAACCTTTTCGGAGTTCATTTGAAATGCTTGTCAATTTTAGGGTCTTATAGCTCAAAATAATTAGTAAATGCATGAAAAATAACAAATGAAGTAAGAAAGGATTGAAAAATGATGATGTGGCTTTGAATGGTGCATTTTGAACACACAAAAAGTCAGGAGTTCAAATAAGTTTTAAAAAATGAAATCGCTTTGTAACAGACGAGTTTCCGGATGAAATCCTGATACTTTGAAAGAGATTGTCCGTTTTGTACACGAAGTGCATCCAGTTTTTGCCGTAAACCTCTCAACTTTCTTGCACATGCTATGTGGATGAAATGATGATATCATGCCAGCTCGCAACCTTTTCAGAGTTCATTTGAAATGCTTGTCAATTTTAGGGTCTTATAGCTCAAAATAATTAGTAAATGCATGAAAAATAAGAAATGAAGTAAGAAAGGATTGAAAATGATGATGTGGCTTTGAATGGTGCATTTTGAACACACAAAAAGTCAGGAGTTCAAATAAGTTTTAAAAAATGAAATCCCTTTGTAACAGACGAGTTTCCGGATGAAATCCTGATACTTTGAAAGAGATTGTCCGTTTTGTACACGAAGTGCATCCAGTTTTTGCCGTAACCCTCTCAACTTTCTTGCACATGCTATGTGGATGAAATGATGATATCATGCCACCTTTCAAACTTTTCAGAGTTCATTTGAAATGCTTTTCAATTTTAGGGTCCTATAGCTCAAAATAATTAGTAAATGCATGAAAAATAACAAATGAAGTAAGAAAGGATTGAAAAATGATGATGTGGCTTTGAATGGTGCATTTTGAAGACACAAAAAGTCAGGAGTTCAAATAAGTTTTAAAAAATGAAATCCCTTTGTAACAGACGAGTTTCCGGATGAAATCCTGATACTTTGAAAGAGATTGTCCGTTTTGTACACGAAGTGCATCCAGTTTTTGCCGTAACCCTCTCAACTTTCTTACACATGCTATGTGGATGATATGATGATATCATGCCAACTTTCAAGCTTTTCAGAGTTCATTTGAAATGCTTTTCAATTTTAGGGTCTTATAGCTCAAAATAATTAGTAAATGCATGAAAAATAACAAATGAAGTAAGAAAGGATTGAAAAATGATGATGTGGCTTTGAATGGTGCATTTTGAAGACACAAAAAGTCAGGAGTTCAAATAAGTTTAAAAAAATGAAATCCCTTTGTAACAGACGAGTTTCCGGATGAAATCGTGATACTTTGAAAGAGATTGTCCGTTTTGTACACGAAGTGCATCCAGTTTTTGCCGTAACCCTCTCAACTTTCTCGCACATGCTATGTGGATGAAATGATGATATCATGCCAACTTTCAACCTTTTCAGAGTTCATTTGAAATGCTTTTCAATTTTAGGGTCTTATAGCTCAAAATAATTAGTAAATGCATGAAAAATAACAAATGAAGTAAGAAAGGATTGAAAAATGATGATGTGGCTTTGAATGGTGCATTTTGAACACACAAAAAGTCAGGAGTTCAAATAAGTTTTAAAAAATGAAATCCCTTTGTAACAGACGAGTTTCCGGATGAAATCCTGATACTTTGAAAGAGATTCTCCGTTTTGTACACGAAGTGCATCCAGTTTTTGCCGTAACCCTCTCAACTTTCTCGCACATGCTATGTGGATGAAATGATGATATCATGCCAACTTTCAACCTTTTCAGAGTTCATTTGAAATGCTTTTCAATTTTAGGGTCTTATAGCTCAAAATAATTAGTAAATGCATGAAAAATAACAAATGAAGTAAGAAAGGATTGAAAATCGATGATGTGGCTTTGAATGGTGCATTTTGAACACACAAAAAGTCAGGAGTTCAAATAAGTTTTAAAAAATGAAATCCCTTTGTAACAGACGAGTTTCCGGATGAAATCCTGATACTTTGAAAGAGATTGTCCGTTTTGTACACGAAGTGCATCCAGTTTTTGCCGTAACCCTCTCAACTTTCTTGCACATGCTATGTGGATGAAATGATGATATCATGCCAACTTTCAACCTTTTCAGAGTTCATTTGAAATGCTTTTCAATATTAGGGTCTTATAGCTCAAAATAATTAGTAAATGCATGAAAAATAACAAATGAAGTAAGAAAGGATTGAAAAATGATGATGTGGCTTTGAATGGTGCATTTTGAACACACAAAAAGTCAGGAGTTCAAATAAGTTTTAAAAAATGAAATCCCTTTGTAACAGACGAGTTTCCGGATGAAATCCTGATACTTTGAAAGAGAATGTCCGTTTTGTACACGAAGTGCATCCAGTTTTTGCCGTAACCCTCTCAACTTTCTTGCACATGCTATGTGGATGAAATGATGATATCATGCCAGCTTGCAACCTTTTCAGAGTTCATTTGAAATGCTTTTCAATTTTAGGGTTTATAGCTCAAAATAATTAGTAAATGCATGAAAAATAACAAATGAAGTAAGAAAGGATTGAAAATGATGATGTGGCTTTGAATGGTGCATTTTGAACACACAAAAAGTCAGGAGTTCAAATAAGTTTAAAAAATGAAATCCCTTTGTAACAGACGAGTTTCCGGATGAAATCCTGATACTTTGAAAGAGATTGTCCGTTTTGTACACGAAGTGCATCCAGTTTTTGCCGTAACCCTCTCAACTTTCTCGCACATGCTATGTGGATGAAATGATGATATCATGCCAACTTTCAACCTTTTCAGAGTTCATTTGAAATGCTTTTCAATTTTAGGGTCTTATAGCTCAAAATAATTAGTAAATGCATGAAAAATAACAAATGAAGTAAGAAAGGATTGAAAATCGATGATGTGGCTTTGAATGGTGCATTTTGAACACACAAAAAGTCAGGAGTTCAAATAAGTTTTAAAAAATGAAATCCCTTTGTAACAGACGAGTTTCCGGATGAAATCCTGATACTTTGAAAGAGATTGTCCGTTTTGTACACGAAGTGCATCCAGTTTTTGCCGTAACCCTCTCAACTTTCTTGCACATGCTATGTGGATGAAATGATGATATCATGCCAACTTTCAACCTTTTCGGAGTTCATTTGAAATGCTTTTCAATTTTATGGTATTATAGCTCAAAATAATTAGTAAATGCATGAAAAATAACAAATGAAGTAAGAAAGGATTGAAAAATGATGATGTGGCTTTGAATGGTGCATTTTGAACACACAAAAAGTCAGGAGTTCAAATAAGTTTTAAAAATGAAATCCCTTTGTAACAGACGAGTTTCCGGATGAAATCCTGATACTTTGAAAGAGATTGTCCGTTTTGTACACGAAGTGCATCCAGTTTTTGCCGTAACCCTCTCAACTTTCTCGCACATGCTATGTGGATGAAATGATGATATCATGCCAACTTTCAACCTTTTCAGAGTTCATTTGAAATGCTTTTCAATTTTAGGGTCTTATAGCTCAAAATAATTAGTAAATGCATGAAAAAT